>NC_134796.1:26997804-27007804 GCF_046742065.1 Oratosquilla oratoria
GGTGAGTGGAGCGGGGGTTGAGGAGACTGGTGCTGATTCTTGGCCGGTAGAGAGCATAAGGAATAGATCGGAAATAAGGATTCTCATTGTGATAGAAAATCTCTACAGGAAAGGAAAGATGGTTTTAAGGATTAGATGATTAGATGATGAGAAGGCCGGCCGGTGTGGAGGTCGGGAGGATGGGGGTTGAGGAGGGGAGGGCGGAAGAATGGAGGAGAACCAGAAAGAGGGGGAAAAGATAGAGGATTTCGAAGAAGAGGGGGAGAGAAGTTTATGAAGCAGAACGAGTTTCTTCCTAGAGCTGATTCCGTTCGAAGTAATAACAATGAATAGAAAATAAGTAAATTAATAAATAAATGAAAAAATAGATAAATGAAATTTGCAATTGACTGACAAGTACAATAAGTGAATTAAATAGGTGGAAGAGACTCGTAAAGAAATTAAGAAAAATTAAGATATACATGGAAGAGAAAGGAGAGAGGGAAATAATTTCGAGAAAAGAGGAAAAAGAGTAGCTAAATGGTTACGATGGAAATGAAAAAAAAAATAGGGAAGAAGCAGCCAGGCTTTCTTTAAGAAGGATAATGGACAAGACGATGGAAAGATTAGAGGGGAGTGGGAGAAGAGAGAAACAAAGGAGCGTGGATGTAAAAGAGACAAAAAAAAAGAGAGAGAGAGAGAGAGAGAGAGAGAGAGAGAGAGAGAGATGGGAGAGACAAAAAAAAAAAAGAGAGAGGGATGGCCAGAGAAAGAGGGGGAAGAGTCAGAGAAAGAGGGGGAGGGGCAGAGGAAGAGGTGGGAGAGACAGAGAAAAAGGGGAGAGAGCCAGAAAAAGAGCGGGGAGGGATAGAGAAAGAGGGGGAAGGGATAGAGAAAGAGGGAGTGAGACATAAAGAAGAGGGAAGACAAATAAAGAGGAGAGACAGATAGAGAGGAACAAAGAGAGAGAGAGAGAGAGAGAGATAAAAATGATGAAAAATATAATCAAGAAACAGGCTAAATGACCTGAGTGAAACGGTCACATAAAGAAAAAAAAATCAATAAAGAAGATGGACAGTTTGTGATGCTCAGTGAAATGGAGTGTTGCGTAGCATGAGCCCAAGGCCCGGAGAGGAGTGATGGACCGTATGGAGGGCACTGGAGGTCAGCGTGGCGTGAAATAGAATAAACAAATCGATGGAGGGCAAGAAGGGTCCGTCCCAGGTCAAGTAATAATTTGTGGAGGGACCCAGCTCTATATATGGAGAGAATTGGAGGCGTAGGTTTGGGTCCAAAGAAATACATTCTAGTTTCAAATGAATATGTGTATATTGCGCCTAAATGTGGGGTTCTCAGCCTTTTGTCTCACCTATCCCATACTTTATGTGTTGCTGTTCTTTAACTTTCTGGTGACTCCTTCAACACTAAATATGATTATTTGGTATCCACTAACTACCATTTGCTTCCGGTTTGTGGCTAAGATTGTACGTCTTTGTCGCCCCCAGGAGTATATAGACCCCAGCTTCAGAACTTAGATTCACACCACAAAGTGCAATAGATATTGAGACTAAATGAATATATTGAATGCTGAGGAATTGACAGTAAAAGATAACATTTGCATTGAGGAACCTTTAGAAGGATCTTTGGAGAGAAGCAAAGACCTTCCAGTGGATGGAGACTGAAATAAACTGTTCATAGATAAACATGAATTAGAGCTTTCTTGTCATTCAAGAACTCCTGACCTCTCAGAATCCCTGGCCAATATCCTTTCCCATGAAATAGACCAGACACATCCAAGGAGGAGGTCAAATGAGTTCAATATGAGTTCAAGGAGAAGATGGGAGAGAAGGGGAACAGTGGAAGAAGGAAGTGGTGAACAAGAGAAGACGGATATTAGAAAAAATCAATCACACCAAGAGGAGTTTCGCTAAGACTGTAGACATCACCTTTGCCCGACGTGCTTGGACTTCCAGGCCACGTCAAAATCGCCGGGAGCTGTTGGATTGGAACACGGGGAAGGGATGGAGGAAAGAAAGCAGTGGAAGGGAGACATAATGAGAGGAAACTGAAAGAGAGCGAAAGAAAATAAGTTATAGAGTTGAGAATGAAAAAAATAAACAGTGCGTTGGACTTGGTGGATATGGTAACTGTTTGATAAATGATAGTCAACATGGATTCAAACGGAAACGTTCTTGCGTGACTAATTTACTCAATTTCTACAACACAGTCATCTCGAATTATGACAAAAGAAACAATATAGATTTAATATATCTAGACTTTGCTTCACATTGAATAAGTGGTAGCCTATTAAGTATGACTAGTAATTGGGTGAATGATCGAAAACAGAGTTGTTCTAAATGGCAAAACTTCTAGATGGAAAAATGTTACGAGTAGAGTTTCTCAGGGTTCTGTTCTTGGGCCTCCTTTATTTATAGTATATATAAATGATATAGACTACGGACTGAAATCTAAGGTCTCCACTATTTCCTGATGATACAAAAATGTGCGGAATGACAAATGATCGCTTAAACCAATTAGATATTCAAGAAGATTTAGATAAACTACAGCAATGGTCTGAAAAGTGGCTAATAAGATTTAACACAAGTAAATGCAAGGTTATGCACACAGGTAAAAATAACAGTAAGTACAATTACAAGTTATTTGGAAATTCGTTAACAAAAATGGATAGTGAAAAGGACCTCTGCGTAATTATCAGTAACGATCTCAAATCATCCAAGCAGTGTATTTCAGCCTCTGAGAAAACAAATTATATTCTAGGACTGATTGCGCGATCTTTTGACCTCAAAGTCCATCTCTCATTAACAAGTTATATAAATCGTTAGTTCGCCCACATTTGGAATATGCTGTTTCCATATGGTCACCAAATCTCATTAAAGACATTGACAGATTAGAAAACATACAACGGCAAACCACAAAACTGATTCCATATATCAAAATTAAATCATACGAAAATCGACTACAACCTATGACTCGGTTTTCCCTAAAAAGCGTAGACCCCGAGGTGACTTGAGACAGGTCTTTAAGATTCTAAAGGGAATTGGCAACATCAAAAGTGACAAAAATTTTACACTGAATGAGAATTCGACAAGAAATAATGATCTTAAACTGTCAGGAAATAAATTTAATTTGAAAGTGTGTAAAAACAACTTCGCCAACCGTGTAGTTAATGAATGGAATAAACTTCCTGCAGAAGCAGTGCAATGTAGTTCAGTTCGAAACTTTAAGATTCGTTTAGATAAACACCTAAACAAAGCTATTGTAATGCCTGCCATTTATTTCATATTATTTATTTGTTTGTTTGTTATCATTTGTCTGTTTGTTTCTTACTATTTCCTTGACTATAATTTATTATTACCTATCCGTCAATTTATAATTATTTACTATTTACGCGTTTGTTTATTATCTAATGTTACCTATTTATTTACTTATTTGTTTATACATATATATTATTATTATTATAGTTTTTATCTATTTATTTGTCTATTTATTTATTTATTTATTTATCTACTTATCATTATAATAACTCTTTTTGCATACGACCTAGTTATGGACCAAAAGGTCTCCTGTCGGCATGTTTCTCCTTTGTAATCCTTTGTAATCCTTTGAATAACAGGTAAGGAGAAAAAGAAGAAGTGGGTCAGAAAAAAAGTAAATGGATGAGGGTGGGTCGGGGGATTCTAAATAAAAGGAGGAGATTAGAATACACACACACACACACACACACACACACACACACACACACACACACACACACACACACACACACACACACACACACACACACACACACACACACACACACACACACACACACACACACACACACACACACACACACACACACACATATATATATATATATATATATATATATATATATATATATATATATATATGTATGTATATCATGCAGAAACCACAGGGAAATTAAAGTTCGGAATACTAAACGTTTTCGTCTATTATGACATCCTCGGAGTACAAGAAAGAAATAGAACACACTATTTATACAGAAATAAGAAAACTAGGGAAGGTTACAGCTACTTTCAGAATATATACATACGCACACATACATATATACATAATAATAATAGTAACAATAAAACAGTAATAACAAAACAACAGGCAACCATGTGGTCGAAAAGTCCACAGGGACATTTGGCAGAATTAAGAGTCATGGTAACGTTTTATTACCCTATTAATGATAAGATTATCTAGTTTCAATAAACTTAAACTCAAGTTGATGCTATTATCAAAGTTGCTTTTTATAAAACTGGATGCAATGATGTTCCTTTTTAAAACAGAATTACAAACAAAAAAAATTCTAACATTGTCTCTTACATGGACAAAAATTCCACTAGACATTTGGCCCGTCCATATACTATATGTTGATTCATCCTGATGTGTAATTCTTTGCCAGTTTGGCCAATGAAATAGGAGTTACAGTGTTTACAGGGAATACTGTAGACGCATCCTACATTATTGCAAGGGAAAATTTTAATGAGAATATTGAACTTCTTAAGGATGCAAGAAAGTCTTACAAGATTTTCATGAAAGGGAACAACTATTTTTTTTTTTTTTTGCAAGAAGAATAAAAGAGGTCAAGAAGTAGGAAAGGAATCAAGTCAATGAGAAAGTGAGGAATGTGGAGTGGAGAGAGGATGGGAGAGGAGAGAAGTGTGAGTGAAATGTGAGAAGGAATCAAAAAGTCTTAAGAATGCGGTTGGTAACCTCCAAGAAGAAGTTTACCGAGTGGTGGACCGGCGTTGCTGAAGGTCAAAAGAAATACTAGAAGTCTCAGGAGGAGAAGGATGGAGGGAGAGAGGGAGAAAGTCTTTGAAGAGAGAAGAATAACCTTGGGAAATGCTAGTATAGGCTTGACTATCTGTCATTTCTTAAAGAATGAACCCCCCATCACTCCTCCTCCTCCTTTTTTTTTTTTTATCCTGATTCTCACATCAACAACTGATTGCAACTGTCACTAAATTGCCCGAATTATGTTTGATAATTCCCATTCACGTGGAATTTGACAAACTCTGTACATATGAACAGAGTTCATCAAGAAGAAGAGGAGGAGGAGGAGGAGGAGGAGGAGGAGGAGGAGTGATGGGGGTCATGTTCGATAATTCCCACCCACGTGGAATTTGACGAAGTCTGTTCACAGTAAATGCAGGCGATATTAATCTTCGGTGAAAATCCCAAAGCTGAACAGAAATAAGAGGTCCAGGTTGTTGCATGAGTCTGCAAAGATATGGTCTGTCTGCGTTTCCTCAGAAAGTGTGGAGGGGATCTGGCCTGTACTAGGCAAGTCATTCTCGTGATATTAGTTGAGGCATTGGTAGTCAAAGTGTGGCAAGGGAATGCTCCCGACTTCCAACAACCCTGGAAGCTGCTCACTAACATCCATTTGTGAGGATGGATCAATATCAAGAAAAAACCAACAGCAACTGTGGCGTTGTTAAACTTGTACTAAAAAGTTTCTTTTCGCCTTATGAGGAGTGAAAGGGCTATTCAGCAAAAGTCCGAAGTTAGTTTTAAGTTTCTAATGTCTAAGATGCCTATTGTTTACGATGGTCAATCTCAGGGATTTATACATCTGGCCCGACCGCTGGGAGAGGACAATTATAATTAGATCTTGTGCTATGATCTACATGCATAGCCGAAAATAGCTGACTTCCTTAAATCATGTATACAACATGGGCTCTGTGCATATCAACGCCAATATAGATATATATTTATATACAAATGCATGCATGCATATATGTATATAGTTATGTATGTATGTTCTATTGATATCGACAAACATTACATCATTGTTCAATTTGTAGATGGTTTTCTCAATTTTGCAATGTGTGTGTGTGTGTCTGTGTGTGATTCACCTTGGTCTTTGGATCACGTGTTGGACTTGTGATCAACAGTTATTTCCCTCCCGGAAGAGAGCTCAGAGCTCGTATGACCGATCTATGGGTAATGCTATGACTTCACACGCACACATCCCCAACTCCCCGCCCACGAGAGTTGGAGAACGACTCGAAGCTCAGCGCCGTATTGACAGTCTGGGACTCTACCAACCGCGCCACCGAGTCGTGTGTGTGTGTGTGTGTGTGTGTGTGTGTGTGTGTGTGTGTGTGTGTGTGTGTGTGTGTGTGTGTGTGTGTGTGTGTGTGTGTGTGTTTGTGTGTGTGTATGTGTGTGTGTGTGCGCGAGCGCGCTGCATGTTGTATGCTATCCAGATATGTATTTCTCCGAATGCGTCACCCTACAAACAAATATTGTTTCGGTCGCAGAGAGGGAGAGAAATGCAAGAAAGAACACAGAGATGAAAAATATATGGTTGATCGGAAAAAGAAATGGAGGAAAGAAATGGATGCAAAGAATAGATAAAGAAAGGAAGAGATAAGTTGGAGAGTTGGAAGAAGAAATGACCAAAGAAGATGAGATGATCAAGCAAAAGAGAAAGAAAATGGAGTTGCAGCTATATAGAACTAAGTACTTAGAGGACTCAAGAAATTATATAAAAAAAAAAAAAAGTATCAGGATTTTTTAATGCTTGCAAATACGCAGGATCCCAAACTTGAAGGTGAAGAGTGTGAGTTAGAAAAATTAATATAACAAAGAATGTAGAGAACTACAAAAAAAAAAAAAAAAACCAGGTAGGAAAATATGGTCGAAATGTATTCACACACAAGAAAAAATAAATATACTCACAAATATCTTTACGCGCATCAAAAGCCTGCATACCGAAGAGAAGGTCGCGATGACGTCAGCAAGCGCCTTGACATCAGTGCGGTGCAGAGCCAGCAAATACTGTTATGACGTCATGTTGCCAGGGAACTCCAATACCACTCCCATGTTTTGTGCGATCAATGGCATTGATTAGAATCAAAGCATAGTTTAGAAAGGATCCTCTGTCGAGCCAGTGGTTGTCATTGCTGTCAAGATAATTGTTACATCGAGGTATTATTAACGTGACGTGCAAGAACTGTTCTTAGTTTTTATGAATCTATTCTACACATCATAGACGTCGTTCAAAACGAGCCAAATATAAGATATTAGTCTGTGAAAAATGTAAGTTCTCATGATATAAAGATAATGTAACCCGCATTGTTGATTGGGTAATATTTTCATCACAGTGGAGATTAATGTATGCCTTGATGCTTGTGCTTCAACCTGTTGTTAATTAATTTTCTTAGTGGGGGCAATGCCCTTCTACGGGGAGCTTACTAGAGGTTCATGACAGTCGAGGTTATTGATGTTTTCTAATAACATACAAAAATAAAGACCCAATAAAACAGAGAAATCAACCGATTTTTTTGCCTTTGGTGGGCGAACCCATTACCAAAAGGCGACACCCCCATAAGGCCAAGCACCCACGGCGAAGCCGTGGCCGGCGTGACGTCACGGCAACGGGGACAACTGATTGGCCGAAAGTGGTGACGTCACAGCAACGGAGACTACTGATTGGCCGAGAGTGGTGACGTCACGGCAAGGCAGACGACTGATTGGCCGAGAACGATGAGGATTGAGAGGCGTTGCCGTGACGTCACCACTCTCTGCCAATCAGTCGTCTCCGTTGCCGTGACGTCACCACTCTCGGCCAATCAGTTGTCCCCGTTGCCGTGACGTCACGGAACGCTACCAAAATACCACCGTGACCGAGGACTTTTTTTTTTTTTTCATACTTAGACCATGAGGATTGAGAGGCGTTCATGCGGCATTACTTCTCAGGATATAAGAAGTTCGTTACAAAGGATTACAAAGGCAAAGCATGCCGACAGGAGACCTTTTGATCCATATCTAGGTCGGATGCAAAAAAAAAAAAAAAATCATATTAATAATGAATTAAAACTATAACAATGTAAACAATTAAAATACATAAATAAATGCATTGGTATAGTTGAATAACAAACAAACAGGTAAATAGTAAATGATAATAAATTGACATATAACTAATAATAAATGAAAATCAGACAGACAAATTATAACAAAACAAAAACAAATAATATAACATAAATTATAATAATTACAGCATCTTACTTAGGTATTTATCTAAATGATTCTTAAAGCTTCGAACTGAACTACATTGCACTACCTGTGCAGGAAGTTTATTCCATTCATTAACTACACGGTTGGCAAAGTTGTTTCTACCTACTTCCAAATTGAATCTATTTCCGGACAGTTTGAGACCATTGTTTCTTGTCTGATTCTCATTCAATGTGAAAATTTGGTCACTTTTGATGTTGTCAATTCCCTTTAAAATCTTAAAGACCTGTATCAAGTCACCTCTGAGTCTACGCTTTTTTAGGGAAAACAGATTCATGTGCTTAAGTCGATTTTCGTATGATTTATTTTTGATATTTGGAATCAGTTTTGTGGCTCGCCGTTGTACTTTTTCCAGTCTGTCAATGTCTTTAATGAGATTCGGTGACCATACGGAAACAGCATATTCCAAATGTGGACGAACTAACGATTTATATAGCTTGTTAATGAGTGATGGACTTTTGAAATCAAAAGATCGCGCAATCAATCCCAGAATCTTATTTGCTTTCTCAGAGGCTGAAATACACTGCTTGGATGATTTGAGGTCGTTACTGATAATTACGCCGAGATCTTTTTCACTATCCACTTTTGTTAACGAATTTCCAAATAACTTGTAATCGTACTTGCTGTTATTTTTACCTATGTGCATTACCTTGCATTTACTTGTGTTAAATTTCATTAGCCACTTTTCAGACCATTGCTGTAATTTATCTAAATCTTCTTGAATATCTAATTGGTTTGAGTGATCATTTGCCACTCCGCAAAGTCTGATCACAGGAATTCTAGTTGCATTTCTCTTTCAAAATGATTCTGAAATGACCTCAGTGGTGACTATACAATATCGACTACCGTTACAATGCCAAGAGACGAAACGGCGAAGAAGCGTATATATCGAAATGTATAATTTGTAAGGACAGGCCATGAATTCATGGGATGGCTCCTTTGGGGGCCCCCGTGGTTCCCTTGGGGCCCCCGTGGCTCCTGTGGGGGCCCCTGCGGCTCCTCTGGTGGCCCCGCGGCTCCTCTGGGAGCTCCCGCTGATCCTCTGGGGGCCCCCGCCGATGCTTTGGGGGCCCTCGACGCATATATACGAGCGAAGCGAGCAAGCGCCGCAGGCCAAGCAACCTGGCGTAGCCAGGTGCGGCGAAGCCGCTGCTTGTTAAATACAAAAAATAAATCAATTAAGTTTACAAATATGAGCCATATATATATCATCGATTAGATGAGAACGATGAGGAGAAATTCAACTAAGAAATAAAAAATAGATAGCTCAACAGAATTAGAGGGACTTCACAAATAAAAGTTTAGAATCCATTGTTGAAGATTAACTACTACGCTGAGTTCCACAGGATCTCAGCGTTCTCGTTTCTGTATATCCATCCATCCATCAATCCATCCATCAATCCACACGCCCACCCGCCCACCCGTCCACCCACACACCCGCCCACCCTTTATCGGCTGTATCCCTTGGTACATTACATCGACACTGAGCCTCCTTGACTTTCATTAAGAGTCGCTTAATTGCAGCATTACGTCATGTAAGTGAAGCAGTTTGCCTCGCAGTTACCTCATTGTAGCTTGCTACTGCCTCGGCGGGAAGTGTAACGGAAACAATGTGTTCTATAACGACGAAAACGTTTCGTATTGGGCATTTGTCCGTTACTTCAGCATAATGTTATAACTTACTATCATATCTTGCGTACTGATATTACGTGACGAATATACTCACAATTCACCCTACAACTCTGTAAATACATAACACATGACACTGTTACTCAGGCACATCACATACGTAACATCGATGGTGTATCACGTAACTGTAAGCATGTGCTTAAGCGACAACGTATGATGCATCACGTGATAAGGAATCACGTAGCACGTGGGCTACATGGTACCATGTCTCACGTTTAGGGCATGACACTTTTGCACTGTTGCACAACTGTGATGAGGTATCGTACATCTG
>NC_134796.1:27012804-27017804 GCF_046742065.1 Oratosquilla oratoria
CTTTTATTTATTTATTTATTTTTTTTGCGGCCCGAGTAAAACGCGAGGAGGATCCCTCTCCCGGCTCTGTTGCACCACCATGGTTGGTCTTTCACGTAATGAAAAAACTTTCGAATCAAGAATTCGCATTCGTTATGTCTCGAGCGAACAATATTGTTTTAATTAGCGAGAAAAAAATATACGAACAAGAAATGCAGTACCCATATTGCACTAGAGTGCATTACGTCTTTCATCTCCAGCTTCAATAGTACCCTTACTGACCAGAGTCACTAGCATTCCTGTACGATTGGAAACTCAAGAGGTGCTGTATACTTTTGCCTTCTATTGTCCCTCTTTTCTGTTACCCTTCCTTGAATCTCTCCTTTATCATCTCTCTGACTCCACCTCTTTGGCATGATGTTGTCTCCAAGTGTAGAATCGCTGGCTATTGGCGACAAAATAGAGATGAAACAACTTGGAGAAATGTCAAAAGAACATTAAAGTCTAAACATTACATCACAAGCGTACAGAATGCCTTTTCAGCTATTTGCTTGTAGGCCTTTTTTTTTGTAATAAAACCTCTAGCATTTCATCATTCATGTTCACTTGCTGTGGCTAGTAAGCGGAACATTGGAGGGAGAAACCACAAAACGAGACAATACAACTTGTTCCATGTTCTCTCCTCTTTGGAAGCTGGAATCACAACCATGGAATATAAAGAACTGAAAGAAGGATATCTTCGTAAGAGAGTGAAAGAATAGTTTAACTTATTATCATAAGCTTCACTGCATTGCCCTCTACCCGAACGGTGATGGGAAGGGCGTTAAATGGGATCTTAATATGTAGGAAGTGAATATGTGTGATTTCACTCGGCCATTCTCATTATATGAGAAGGTAAAGGAGAAGGAGTACGGAAAGAAGCTGAAGGAGGAGTGGGAGGGAGTAAAGGGTAGAGTAGAGCTGGGTGTGGAGGAGGAATGGGGATGGTTCAAGGAGGGAGTCATAAAGTGTGCAAGGATGGTGTGTGGAACAAGAAGGACAGGGGGAAATAGAAGAAAGGGTAGTGAATGGTGGGATGAGGAAACAAAGAAGGTTGTAGAAGAGAAGAAGCGAGCTTTCACAGATTGGTTACGAAATAGGACGAGGGAGTCATATGAGAGGTACAAAGAAAAGAAAAGAGAAGTAAAGCAAAAGGTAAAGGTTGCCAAGAGGAGAGCAGATGTGAAATGGGGTAAGAGTTTGACAGAAATTTTTGAAAGTTATAAAAAGATGTTTTGGAAAGAAATTAAGAGAGGAAGAGGAGGCGAATCAAGTAGAAAAGAAAAGGTAAAAGGTGCAGATGGAGAGATGATAATGGAAGGGAAGGTAGTAAGAGGAAGATGGGCAGAATATTTTAGGGAGTTGCTAAATGTGAAGGAGGATAGGGAAGGAAAGATAGCTGCAGTGGGAAGTGCGAAGAAAATGAGGGTGATGAATGAGGAGAATAGAAGAGAAATAAGGAAGGATGAGGTGAAGGCAGTTGTTAAGATGATGAAAGCAGGTAAGGCACCTGGTCTGGATGGATGCCATGCGGAATGTCTGAAAAAGGGAGGTACAGTGATGGTGGATTGGTTGGTGAGGTTATTTAATGTTTGTTGGAGAGAGGGTAGAGTGCCGGAGGACTGGAGGAGTGCCTGTATAGTTCCTCTTTACAAGGGAAAAGGGGACAAGTGTGAATGTAGTAGTTTCAGAGGGATTAGCTTGTTGAGTGTAGTTGGGAAGGCTTATGGGAGGATCTTGGTTGAGAGGATTAGGAGAGGAACAGAAGGAGTAATTGGTGAGGAACAGTGTGGATTTAGGACAGGTAGAGGTTGTGTAGATCAGATCTTTGTGGTAAGACAGATATGTGAGAAAGCTATAGGAAAGGGGAAGGATGTTTTTTGGGCTTTTATGGATCTGGAAAAGGCTTATGATAGGGTAGACAGGAAGGCACTCTGGGAGGTTATGCAGATGTACGGGATAGGAGGAAAGCTTCTCGGAGCTGTCAAGAGTTTTTATGAGAATAGTAGAGCTTGTGTCAGGATTGGAAATGGAGAGAGCGAGTGGTTCGAGGTAAAGGTGGGACTTCGTCAAGGATGCGTTATGTTGCCCTGGCTGCTCAACTTATACATGGATGGGGTGGTGCGAGAGGTAAATGCAAGGGTAGTGGGTCAGGGATTGGAGATGGTTAAAGAAAATGGAGAAAAGTGGGAGGTGAGCCAGCTGTTGTTTGCGGACGACACTGCACTTGTGGCAGGATCGGAGGAGGGATTGAGGAAGTTGGTGGCAGAGTTTGGGAGAGTATGTGATAGAAGAAAGCTAAAGCTAAATGTGGGTAAAAGTAAGGTGATGAGATGTACAAGGGGTGAAAATGGCAGTAGACTGGAAGTGAGCATTAAGGGAGAGCGACTGAAGGAAGTGGATAGTTTTAGATACTTGGGTGCAAATGTGGCAGGGAAAGGTGGGGTGAAAGTGGAAGTAGAATGTAGATTGAGAGAAGCGAGTAAATGCCTTGGTGGATTAAAGACTGTAATGAGGAATAGACATTTGGGAATGGATGCTAAGAGGAGACTGTATGAAGGAGTGATTGTGCCAACAGCACTGTATGGGGCAGAAACATGGAACATAAGAGAAGAAGAGAGAAGGAGTTTGAATGTGTTTGAGATGAGGTGTCTGAGAAGTATGATGGGGGTTACTAGGATAGATAGGGTGAGAAATGAGGAGGTGAGGAGGAGAACAGGGGTGGAAAAGGAGCTGGGAGATAGGGTTGATGAAAGAATATTAGGATGGTTTGGACACATGGAAAGAATGAGTGAAGAAAGACTAGTAAAAGAGGTGTGGAAGGCAGATGTGGAGGGAGTGAACATGAGGGGACGTCCTAGGATGAGGTGGATGGATGGGGTGAAGGGGGCTTTGGGGAAGAGGGGAATGTCTGTTGAGGAAGGACGGGAGAGGACAGAAGACAGGGGTGAATGGAGAATGGTTGTATATGGATGATGTTGTGATTGCATGAGGTGGAATGGGCGAGTGGATGGGGGGTGAGGTAGTATGTGTGAGCAAAATTTGACGCAGCCCGAGGGGATTTCTCCCCGTCCTCTCATTTTATGCAATGGGTGGACGGAGAGGGGGGGTCGCCGATTTAATGAAGCGGCCTTGCTGTGGATGTGCTGTGTCTTGCGACAGTGCTTCTGACCCAGGGCAGTGGACAAGGTGCAGGGATGACCCGTCATTCAGGAGGTGCAAAGATAAGAGGGAGGGTGGAGGGGTGTGGAGTGTATTCAGGGATGGAATGGGTGGGAATGATTTTATGCCTTTTTCTTTTTGGCTACCCCCCTTGTAAGGGGGGAAAAGCCTTGGTATATGTATGTATGTATATATATATATACATATATATATATATATATATATATATATATATATATATATAGAGAGAGAGAGAGAGAGAGAGAGAGAGAGAGAGAGAGAGAGAGGGAGAGAGAGAGAGAGAGAGAGAGAGAATGTGCGTGTGGATGTGTTACAGAAACGCCAATCTATAAGGGCAGTATTAAAGAAAAAAATTCTCCCTTAAGTTGATGTTGGCCTGACAGGCGAGAAGACATGTTTTAGGTAGGGAAGCGACATCTGCCACACTCGAGGGAAATTGGCGTCCCGCAGGCCTTGTTCGGGAGTGCCAAACGGAGTTGAGTTGTCAGCGCTGTGACCTGGCATCCAGTGCCAATGGAACCTCCTGTGGTGCCATGTTCGTGGACAGAGGCATTATTCATCCTCTGATCAACTACTCGCTGAATAGAATTACCTGGTGGCAGCTAAAATTTACGAATAAAGGTGATGACTATGTTATAGTGTGAGGTAATCACATGACTCAAGTTAACGTTTTTAATAGGTCCATACTTTACAGATTTTGTTCTGGTTAAAGAACAAATGTTTCCCTTTCAAGCTGGGAAAATAGAAAGGGACACGATCTGGTCCAAACCCCCTTTAGGACAGGAATCCATTTCCCACTCAGCTTTATAGAAATTGTCTATCAGTAGGGAGGTGGAGGAGACATGCTTGAGGTAATATCGTCCACATCTTCCCCACCTGTGGCCAAAAGCCTTCGGTACTGCTGGTCATGTTACAGACACGCGAATGTCATACTTGTGTTTGTGTTTAAGTTTGACTATATTGGAAATGCATAAATGGAATTTTGCAGCTCCAAACATGTTCATTTAGAAAATGCTGTCTGGATAAAGAAGAAAAATAATTTGTCACTTTAAGAATGAACGCATCGAATATGGTTCAACGGAATTTGGCTTTCGTGCGGCATGTTTTGTAACCGACTTGGGTTCTTTAGAGGAAGTCAATGCATCATTGGCAAATATTCCTGGTTTACGGTCTTATGCTAATCGAAATCTCCCAAAAAGTTGTTCTCAAGGACCATGATGGCGACAGTTCCTTCCAGAACCTCGACCTTGTTTACGGCCTCCGACGACTGCACACCATGCCATCAATTTCTTCCTCTATCTTGAGGAAAATAGCTCGTTGGCAACCAGAAATGACTATACAAAGGATAGACGGGTTGAATAGATGTACTGAGGTATAATTCAACCTTGAGGTACAAGAATATGCAAAGAAGAAATCCCTGCAGTAACATATCTGATAACAGAAGAGAAAACTAATATATTTAGGTATCTTTCACTGTTCCATGTAAAATTCGTAAGATAATAACCAATAACCAATAACCAATAAAGGCTATATTTATGTAGTCAGTGAAAGATGTTTTTATAAGGATTGCTGTAGATTGTTTCTGTCAGTTTAAAAATGGAGAATAAAATATCATCCATTAGATACTAAAATATGGTACATAGCCTGAAAACGTGGCCTCAGATATCATTCAGTAATCAAAATAAGCGTACTCTACTTTTTTTATTCAAGGAACATAAATCTAAAGATTTATGAAAATTCTGAGTTGCGTTGTTAAGGTCTGGAAGAGTCGTTAGTCCACAGATGTGTTGTAACTTCGA
>NC_134796.1:27025304-27057804 GCF_046742065.1 Oratosquilla oratoria
TGCAGAGGGATATGTTCTATTTTATTTACAAGATAAATTAAGTTGATATAATGAATATTGTTATTTATATTAATTAAAATATGTCGAACGCATGTTCTAAGGGGTGACTATTGTTTATCCCGTACTCGGCGATCACGAGTCCTGAAGGGGTAATTACACGTGTTGGCTACAGAACACTACAATGTTTTTGGCTGTGTACAAAGTATAATGCTGGATTCACCAATTAAAATGGTAAATACTAATTCGTAAGATGATATGGTACTATTAGAAAGATGATTCAGTAACGGAACAAGAAAATATAATAGAGAAGAATGAAAACGTTCAGTAAGAACCATAAAATCATAGAAATGTAATGAAAGAGAAACCAAATGAAGAATCATAAAAATTAAGAACATATCATATAATAGACTGATTAATTGTCATTGTTCAATCTTTTTGAACTGAACGAAGGCAAAGGAAGGAAAGAATAAAATGGGACAGAAGAATAAGAACCAAAACTTTCACGATCTCACTTGATTTTGAATTTACAAACACGACAATTTGAGTGACATCGCATACTTGGCAACGTATATAGCAAGTTGTTGCTGTGATTGACATAATTGCACAATGCAAAGAGAAACAAAACATTTATGAGGACGCTCTGTTCTGGGGTTTTAGTTATTTTCGATATTTGGTAACTTGAGTATATATATATATATATATATATATATATATATATATAATATATATATATATATATATATTATATATATATATATATATATATGTCGCTTTTCATGTATGTCTGGGAGACATTGTTTGCTACACTCTTTTATATCAAGCATGGTCGATTATTGATACATGTAAATTGAGAGAGTAGCACTGGCAAGTCCAAGAAAAAATGGCTCGAAAAAAAAACTCTTTGCTCAGTGATCCAAACAACTGCTAGTGACAGCCACTTGCCCAAGCTGTCCATGCACACTGGGCAAATACGTCTTTCTGATGTAGACAACCACCTCCTGGCGAAAGTTTCCCACCTTCAGACGAGGCAAAGCTTGATCAGTTCCAGATATTTTGATTAGGCAAAATATATATTTTTCTTGTAATGCACATATTAATAAGAAAATATACAGGTATATTAATTTGGGTAGAGTACAAAACAGATGAAAACCAAAATTGTAACACTAGAAGCATCTAGGAAGAAAACAGGGAAGATGAATGGTAGGAGAAGGAAGAGGGGAAAGAGGGAGGAGGAGGGGGAGGGGAGGAGGGAGGGAAGGGGGGAAGGGGAAATTTGTTTGCTTGGAAGCCCTTCTGGCCATGAAATGTATACATAAATTCTTGAAGAAAAGAAGAAGAAGAAGAAGAAGAAGAAGAAGAAGAAGAAGAAGAAGAAGAAGAAGAAGAAGAAGAAGAAGAAGAAGAAGAAGAAGAAGAAGAAAATAGAAACCTAATAACTGGAATTAAGAAATTCACTTGGAAAACTAAGCTTCTGAAACTGAATACATAAAAAATAATCAAAATAAAAAACAAAACGTTGGTAGATAAGGAAAGACTCCAATTCAAAGGACGAAGAAATAAGAAAAGATGTTGATTGTGTGTGGTGATAGATATTGAACGAAGATTACAGGAAATGGAAAAAACTAAATTTTATTTTGAAAAAAAAAAAAAACGAACTCGAAGATGAAGGTAGACTTCCTTTATACAAAGGAAGCTTTGCCCGTCAGGAGTCGTCGTGTGGAGGGAATAAGGACAGTGAGGGAGGGAGGGAGGGATAGAAGGAGATAGGAGAAGGAGAGAAGGGAGGAGAGAGGGAAAGAGGAATAGATGAAGAGAGAAGAAGGAAGAAGAAAATAGGAAGGAAGGAGGGAGGAAGGGAAGAAATGATATATGAAATGAGAAGAAGAAAGAGGGAAAGGAAGAAATAGGGAAGGAAGGGAGTGATAGGTAAAGGGAAGAGAAAAAAGAGGTAAAGGAGGAAATTGGGAAAAAGGGAGGAGAGACGGGAGAAAGAGAAAGAGAGAAGAAAAGGAGGAAAGAGAGGGAAATCGATAACAAATCAAGAAAGAGAGAGAGGGAGAAAGGGAGAGAAAAAGGATGTGATGGAAATAGGTAAGAAAGGAGGTGAGAGAGAGTGGGAAAAAGGAAGAGAAGTGGGGTTTATATGAAGAGAGATGTGGGATGAGATGGAAATAGATAAGAAAGGAGGAAAGAGAGTGAGAGGGGGGACAAATTAAGGAAAAGAAAAAGAAAGAAGGAAGAGAAATAGGGAAGATGGAAGAGAATAGAAGAAAAGGAGAGAGGTCGAAAAGTAAAGAGAAAAAGAATCTGTCCAAAACATAATATGAAAATAAAGAGGCGATGTATTTAACTTACGCAAGAAAGTAGATATATCAATCACCAATATGTGTTAACTCGTGATTCTTTTATTTACATTCAGTGGTAGTTTAAAGTCAGGGTGAAAAATATGTTAGCTATACCATAAATGTTACTATACGCATACAATATCTATACGTCTCTCCACACAGGAAGCAAATGAAACCGTTTTCCTAAAGACACTTCTGGGATTTGAGAAGCCACAAAACTTTGTTTAAGAACGATGTTCCCTGTATCTTCATTCACTTCAAGTTGAATCCTCCAATAACCGCCATATAGCCCGGATATGATAAATTATTCCCTGAGCAAAATTTTCTTCTGCTTAACCAAATCGCCTGTCGACAGCTGCAACAAATGTACAAGTGAATAGCGATAAAAGGGTTAAACTTTCATTCTGGAATGGTAGAGTTTAAGCCACTTTGGCAAGACTCAGTTGATGAGCTCTGACCAAAATCGTCACCTTTGCCCGAAGTGCGAGGCAATTTTGAAGCTCAACGTGCCAAGACTGCACGATCCTGCTGTCGCCAAAACCTTGAGACACTCGTACCCCGAAGAAAGAAGAACGACCTTCAAGTGTTTAGGTTTTCGAGTTTTCCCGAAGAGAAGACGCACAAAAGAAGAAAGACCTGGAAGTTTCTGCTTTCCAGAAGGACCTCTGTCACACCAAACTTCTTTTTCGACTTCTCCCTGACCTTCCCTTCCCTAATTCCGCTTTTCACCCCCATCCCCGCCTCCCGGCAGGCCACTTTATTTCTTATTCAGCTAAGGAGGTTGATTCAAGTTTGGACAGAATCCTGGTCCAGAATGAGGATGGACTATGCAGTAGTGTTATGGAATCTATACCTGAGAAAGCATGGATATAGCCAGGCTTCGGGAAAAGAAAGAAAGAAAGAAAGGAGAAAAAAAAAATCGAAAGAAGTGTCCCCGACATACAAGAATTGACGTTACTAAATTTATAATGGAGAGACCACACAGATGACAATACTGCACTGAAAGAAAAAAGGAAGAATGGCGATATGATCAATATGTATAAATGTGTCAAGGGGAAGAGGTTCATAGGTAAGGGTGATTGTAAAGAGATCAAAGGGAAGAACAAAAGGATACGAGTTGAAAATATAGGAAACACAAGCAAGGATGTAAAGATAGGCAGCTTGAAAGTAACAATAGAAAGGTGGAATAAGATAACCATTTGAAGAAAAGCTCCTCCAAGCCATTCAGAATTAAGAGAGAGATCAAATGACTACAAAGAGACATAAAGAATTGACAACTAAAAGGAGTAAAAAAGAGAAGAGCATAAAAAATCAAGATAGAGTTGAAGTAGCAGCAGTATACATCAGCGTTTATATGTGTTAGTCAGAACTTTCCTACCTTCTCTTTGACTTTCTGCTTGTGTATTTTTGTCTACTAGAGACAAAGAAACCAATTTCTCCTTTGAGATTTCCATTTCATTCAAAATTTTGTCTCCCACATCCAAAAATTCTCTTGTTGATTGAAGACGAAGGAACTTCGTCCTCCTTCAGATTTTCTATTTGCTCCGAAGTCTTCTGTCCCGCACAAACGACTTTTCCCCTTCGAGCTCCTGGTCTCCTCTTCTCTTCACTGCCATGCATCACCAGTAATCCTCCAAGTCGGCGTACTGGCTTCACCTGTCGCCTTAGTTTGGGGGATTCGGAATTGGAACTGGTGGAGCAGAAGCAAGGAAAAACGACAAAAAGAAAAACAAAGTTAAAGAAGGCTCAGGGAGTCACAGAGTAGGTGTGGAAACAAGTTAAGAAAAAATAAATCGAAGTACGAAAAGGAGTGAGGTGATGACGAAAACACTCCGAAAAAGAAAAGAGAGAAAATTATTCTGCAATCGGTTACGTGTAACGTAAAAGGTTGACTGCTGAGTGAGGATAATTTTCATTTATATATAGACACTCCGACAAATTGTTTAAGGCAAAACTTTCTGTGTATGCCCGTCTTTGTTGGTAAATCCTGCTTCCTTTATTTATACATCTATTTTCTTATCTTATTTGTTTTGTTTATTTATCTATACATTTGTTTATTTATTTATCTGTTTATTTGATTTTTTTTTTTTTTTTTTTTTTTTTGTCTCCGGTCTGGAAGCCCCATTTGAAGTACTTCTACGAATTTCAATAACAGGAATTATTCATCGTCATCATCATCATCATCATCATCATCATCATCATCATCATCATCATCATCATCATCATCATCATCATCATCATCATCATCATCATCATCATCATCACTATCATCATCATCATCATCATCATCATCATCATCATCATCATCATCATCATCATCATCATCATCATCATCATCATCATCATCATCACCATCAAAATTTATTTATTTGTTTTGTTTGACTTGTTTTTTATTTATTCCATTTGTTTATTTATTTACTTATTTATCTTATTTTATTGATTTATCTATTATTTATTATTCATTTTATTTTATTTTATTTTATTTCATTTTATTTTATTATTTCTTTAATACTCGATTCACTACTTGGGAAAGGCTACTCGATTGATCTAAGATGGAAAATGATAATATTCTTTGGCTCTATGATTGTCACCTAGTCTCACAAAAACATTTGCTTAGATTTGTTTGAAAGGCAATCACGTTTACAAAGGATTACAAAAGCGGAGCATACCGACAGGTCCATATCTAGGTCGGATGCGAAAAAAATCATAATAATAATAAAATAATAAATAAAAACTATAACAATGTAAATAACAAATAAAATACATAAATAAATGCATAGGTATAGTTAAATAATAAACAAACTGGTAAATAGTAAATAATAATAAATTGACATATAACTAAAAATAAATGAAAATCAAACAGACAAATGATAACAAAACAAAAACAAATAATATAAAATAAATTGTAATCATTACAGCATCTTGCTTAGGTGTTTATTTAAATGATTCTTAAAGCTTCGAACTGAACTACATTGCACTACCTGTGCAGGAAGTTTATTCCATTCATTAACTACACGGTTGGCAAAGTTGTTTCTACCTACTTCCAAATTGAATCTATTTCCAGAAAGTTTGTGACCATTGTTTCTTGTCTGATTCTCATTCAATGTGAAAATTTTGTCACTTTTGATGTTGTCAATTCCCTTTAGAATTTTAAAGACCTGTATCAAGTCACTTCTGAGTCTACGCTTTTTTAGGGAAAACAGATTCATATGTTTTAGTCGATTTTTCGTATGATTTATTTTTGATATTTGGGATCAGTTTTGTGGCTCGCCGTTGTACTTTTTCTAGTCTGTCAATGTCTTTAATGAGATTCGGTGACCATACGGAAACAGCATATTCCAAATGTGGACGAGCTAACGATTTATATAGCTTGTTAATGAGTGATGGACTTTTGAAATCAAAAGATCGCGCAATCAGTCCTAGAATCTTATTTGCTTTCTCAGAGGCTGAAATACACTACTTGGATGATTTACACAGACATTGTGGATATTTTTGGTCTTCCACTTTCCGCGTAAGAATTCACAATGAATTGCATTGATAAAACATCCCGAGATAAAGCCTTTAGTTCCATAGCGAGGTTGGATTTAGAATTGATAAATAGATAAATGGATAAATACTTAAATAATTGATTAAATAAATAGATAAATAGATTAATAAATATTGATAGAGAATATAAATAAGAAATTAATAAATAGATCATTAGGTGAATGAATAAATATCTATATAAAATTAAAAATAATAAGTTAATAAATTAATTGATCCAGAAATAAATTGATACATATTAGCATGAAATAGAAAATAATAAATGAATAAATAAATGAATAAGTGAATAAACAAATGTTGATATGAAAAATAGATAAATGAATAAAAGGCCTATACTTGACACATCTGCTCTTTGCTCAGACTATTTATCTAAATTCTTCCGTACCAGATGACATATTTCCTTTTCATTCTGGGAGGAAGAGAGGAAGAGCAACGAGAGAGAGTGGGTGACGGCTGAAAATGTAGGAGACGCCAGAAAAAGTTAGAAAGGGTATGAAAATATGCATGAAAGGAAAAGAATGACTGAAAAATGGATAAGAAAAACCATAGGGCAGGAGGGAGGGAGAAAAGAATAGCCATGAATTCAGGAAGACCAAAAAGGAAAAACCACAAAACACCAAAGGGCACTGGCCAACATCCAACTGCCTACGTTGCGTTCAATCTCCCCCAACCCTCAAATTCAGAATGCTACGACCCATGATGACGACACGTATTGGCAGGTCCGGTGATGTTATATCGATTTGATACGAGGTGTCAACTTAGAGAAATATAGATAGAAAAATATATATTTTCTTTCTATTGGCGTTGTCATCGACTGGAAACCCTTTTTTTATCTTAGATCCAGACTTATTCTCTTTGATAGCAGACGCAGTAAAAGAGTTGGATTCAACATTGGAAATTCCAGCGAATGTTTACGGTTTGGTAAAGTGAAAGGATTGTTTTTTAACTAGGTACAAATTCAGATTCTTCTGGAAAAAAAATTGAGGTCTCGGTGCTGGTCAGACAAAAATGAGAGAGAGTTGAGTAATAGATAGGAGAAGGAAGAATACAAGAAAAAGAAGAAAAAGAAAAGAAGTAAGAAATAGAAGTAGAAAAAAGGAAATAAAAAGAAAAAGAGGAAAAAAGAAAAGGTGGCAATCATTTGATTAGCAAAGGAAATAAATGGTAAAGGAAGAGAACGAGGAAGGAAAGGTGGGACAAGAACATCAAGATGGAAAAGAAGGAAGAAAAGGAACAGCAAAAGCAGGAAGGAGGAAGAGGAGAAGAAGAGAAGGAGCTTTGGTTTGATGTGTGGCCACACAGGAAGCTGACTGGTGTGATGAGCTCAAGTCCTATTCCAGGAAAACAACCAACGATGCAAATAAATACGAGCAAAAAAAAAAAAAAAAAAAAAATACAAGTGAAAAGGAGGTCGAATTGTTATAGAATAAAGTAAACCGCTTTAACCTCCTAAAATCTAGAAGGACCCTCTGTGTTAAAAGAGAATGGTACGGAAGAAGGAGAATGTGGGCGATTGGATGAGTGTGTGTGAGGTGGGGGTGCATCAAGAAAGCTATTGGCTCTCAAAGCTAACTTGGTCCATATCGAAATCCTATACCCGGCCTCTGTGAGGGAGAGAGGAAGAGAAGGAGTGAAGGAGAGAGAGTCCAGTGAGATGATGGAGGTACGCTCTGAATAGGCATTTAAGAGAGAAAAGGGGAAAGGGGGAAGGAGTGGGGGGAGAGTAAGGAGGACCTCTCTAGGGAGAGAAAATTGAGCTCCTGTGATGTGTTTGCGATTGCCTCATGTCCGTTCTCTTGAATGACATTTGGAGACAGGTAAAGTGGTATAACTGAAGCACTAAGTACATATAATTTCGTCACTGAAATTCAATAGATCGTTTCTGTTACAGGATAGTTGTTGTATAAAAAAAATATCAAATCGTGAATAACGAAATTAGTATTTCTTTAGTTAGAATAGTGATAATTGGACTTTTAGTTTTGCAACATACAGTAGTACGACGGATTGGTTTCAGTAAAGGGATGAGAGCAAAATGAGAGACAGAATTCGGTGTCATTTTTATTCTTTGTTTGGGTATCAATATCTGACTAAGCTTCTTGATTTTTTTTTTTTTTTTTTTTTTTTTTTTTTTTTTTTTTGTGTGCAAAATCTATCTAAAGAATCTCCACGGAAATTATTATGCACATTTAGGATACTCAACTTTGGAATCTTTTTTTTTTCTAAGTCTTCGTGAAACACGTTTAATATATTCAAGTTATTTAGAAGCGTTTGACATTAACGTTAACAATAACAACTTGCCATAAACGTTTCCAGATGTAAGATGTTTGTAGAATTACCACAGGTGGATTGACTTGTAAATACTGGAAACACAGCCTCGAGTTTTGGTAACTACCGATAAGTAGACTGGATAGTGAGAAGAGCGTAGAGGAAAGGGAGGCTTTTTGGGTAGATTTAAATGAGTGCATAGAGGGATTAGGGAGAAATGTCAATATAGTTGTATTGGGAGACCTTAATGCTAGGGTAGGAAACGAACCAATAGACGGAGTGATTTGAAAGTATGGAGTTCCAGGTAAAAATCGTAGTGGAGAGTTGATGGTGGAGATATGTCTTGAAAGAGAGGAGTTGATGATAGCAAATACAATGTTTAGGAAGAAAGTCAAGCATAAGTACACATGGGAGAGGGTGGTGGATGGCAGATAGAGCGTTAATGGACTATATAGTGGTGACCAGGAGTATGGTAGGAAGAGTTAAGGATGCACATGTTCTAAGGGGAGAGAGTGGAGGAATATCAGATCATTTTCTGGTGGAAGGTAAATTGAGAGTGGAGAATAGGTGGAGAAAGAGGAAAATGGCAGAAGGTAGGGAGGTACTTAGAGTAAACTGCTTAAATGAGAAGGAGGAGTATAAGAAGAAGCTGAGAGAGGAGTGGGAGGGAGTGAAGGATAGAGTAGAACCAGGAGTGGAGTAGGAATGGGGATGGTTCAAGGAGGGAGTCATAAGGTGTCCAAAGATGGTGTGTGGAACAAGGAGGGCGGGAGGAAATAGAAGGAAGGGTAGTGAGTGGTGGGATGAGGAAGCAAAGAAGGGTGAGGAAGAAAAGAAGCAGGCTTTCATAGATTGGCTACAAATTAGGACGAGGGAATCGTATGAGAGGTACAAAGTAAAGAGAAAGGAAGTTAAGCATAAGATAAAGGAAGGAAAGAGGAGAGCAGATGTGAAATGGGGTAAGAGTATGACAGAAAATTTTGAAGGTAATAAAAAGATGTTTTGGAAAAAAAAAATTAAGAGAGGAAGAGAAGAAAAGGTAAAAGGTGCAGATGGAGAGATGATGAAGGAAGAGAAAGAAGTGAGAGGAAGGTGAGTAGAGTATTTTTAGGGAGTTGCTAAATGTAAAGGGGTATAGGGAGGGAAAGGTAGTTGCAGTGGGAAGCGCTAAGAAAATGAGAGTAATGAATGAGGAAAATGGAGGAGAAATAGGGAAAGATGAAGTGAAAGCAGCTGCTAAGATGATAAGAGCAGGTAAGGCACCTGGGTTGGATGGATGCCATGCAAAATGTCTGAAGAAAGGAGGTACAGTGATGGTGGACTGGCTGGTGAGGATATTTAATGTTTGTTTAAGAGAGGGTAGAGTACCGGAGGACTGGAGGAGTGCCTGTATAGTTCCACTTTACAAGGGAAAAGGGGACAAGTGTGAGTGTAGTAGTCTCAGAGGGATCAACTTGTTGAGTGTAGTTGGGAAGGCTTATGGGAGGATCTTGATTGAGAGGATTAGGAGAGGAACAGAGGGAGTAATTGGTGAGAAACAGTGTGGTTTTAGGACAGGTAGGGGTTGTGTAGATCAGATTTTTGTGGTAAGACAGATATGTGAGAAGACTATAGGAAAAGGTAAGGATGTTTTTTGGGCTTTTATGGATTTGGGAAAGGCTTACGACAGGGTAGACAGGAAGGCACTGTGGGAGGTATTGCAGATATATGGGATAGGAGGAAAGCTGTTAAGAGCAGTCACGAGTTTTTACGAGAGTAGTAGAGCTTGTGTTAGGATTAGAAATGGAGAGTGAATGGTTTGAGGTAAAGGTGGGACTTCGTCAAGGATGTGTTATGTCGCCCTGGCTGTTCAATCTTTACATGGATGGGGTGGTGCGAGAGGTGAATGAAAGGGTAGTTGGTCAGGGATTGGAGATGGTTAAAGAAAATGGAAAAAAGTGGGAAATAAGCCAGTTGTTGTTTGCTGACGACACTGCGCTAGTAGCAGGATCAGAGGAGGGATTGAGGAAGTTAGTGACAGAGTTTGGGAAGGTGTGTGAAAGAAGGAAGCTGAAGATAAATGTGGGCACAAGTAAGGTGATGAGATGTACAAGGGGAGAGAGTGACAGCAGAATGGAAGTGAGCATTAAGGGTGAGAGACTGGAGGAAGTGAATAGTTTTAGATACTTGGATGCGAATGTGGCAGGAGAGGGAGGAGTGAGGTTGGAGGTAGAATGTAGGTTTAGAGAAGCGAGTAAATGCCTTGGTGGATTAAAAAGTGTAATTAGAAATAGACATTTGGGAATAGATGCTAAGATGAAATTTTATAAAGGAGTGATTGTGCCAACAGCACTGTACGGGGAAGAAACATGGAACATAATAGAGGAAGAGAGAAGGAGTTTGAATGTGTTTGAGATGAGGTGTCTGAGAAGTATGATAGGGGTTACTAGGCTAGATAGAGTGAGAAATGAGGAGGTGAGGAGGAGAACAGGGGTGGAAAGGGAGTTGGGAGATAGGGTTGATGAAAGAGTATTAGGATGGTTTGGACACATGGGAAGAATGGGTGAAAAAAAATAAGTAAAAGAGGTGTGAAAAACAGGTGGAAGGAGTGAATATGAGGGGGCGTCCTAGGATGAAATAGATGGATGGGGTAAAAGGGGCATTACGAAAGAGAGAAATGTCTGTTGAGGAAGGACGGAAGAGGACAGAAGATAGGGGTGAATGGAGAAGGGTTGTGTATGGATGATGTTGTGATGCATGAGGGGGAGCGGGTGGGGGATGGGGGAGTGAGGAGGTATGTATGAGAAATAAATTGACGCAGCCCGAAGGGATTTCTCCCCGTCTTCTCCTTTTCTGCATGAGGAGACGGAGAGGGGGGGTCTCCTTGAAGCGGCCTTGCTGTGGATGTGTTGTATCTTGTAACACTGCTTCTGACCCAGGGCAGTGGACAGGATGCAGGGATGACCCGTCATCCAGGAGGTGCTAATGTGAGAGGGAGGGAGGAGGGTGGAGGGGAGTGGAGTATGTAGGGGATGGAATGGGTGGGAGTGGTTTCTATGCCTTTTTCTTTTTAGCTACCCCTCGTGTAAGTGGGGAAAAAGTCTTTGGTATATGTATGTATGTATGTATGTATGTATGTATGTATGTATGTATGTATGTATGTATGTATCATCATCATCATCATCATCATCATCATCATCATCATCATCATCATCATCATCATCATCATCATCATCATCATCATCATCATCATCATTAATATTATTATTATTATTATTATCATGATTATTATTATTATTATTATTATTATTATTATTATTATTACTATTATTATTATTTTTCTTATTATTATTATTATTATTATTATTATTATTATTATTATTATTATTATTATTATTATTATTATTATTATTATTATTATTATTATTATTATTATTATTATTATTATTATTATTATTATTATTATTATTATTACTATTATCATTATCATTATTACTATTATTACTATTATTATTACTATTATTATTATCATTATTATTATCATTATTATTATTATTATTACTATTATTATTATTATTATTATTATTATTATTATTATTATTATTATTATTATTATTATTATTATTATTATTATTATTATTATTATTATTATTATCATTATTATTATTATTATTATTATTATTATTATTATTATTATTACTATTATTATTATTATCATTATTATTATTATTATTATTATTATTATTATTATTATTATTATTATTATTATTATTATTATTATTATTGCTATTATTAACATTATTACTACTAGTATTATTATTTCCCTTAAAACACGAAAACTTTTTTCCATGGCTACAAAAGTAAAAATATACCAACCTATTCTTGATGGAGGAAACCAATATTTTTAATGTAGTAAACTAAGACAACACAAAACGATTTCGATGAATGTATATCTAAAAGTGAGGTTAACCATTGATAGGACAAACATTAAAACTTAAAAGAACATTTTGTCAGAACAAATTTCTGAATTCGTTCACGCATCCTTTGATGTAACGAATATTATATCTTTGATGTAATGAAGTAGGGCCGTACTCTCTGGGGGGACAGGGAGGGCAATTGGCCCCGCTGGAAATTTTCAGTTTTTTAACTTCCACATTTTCTGGTAACTACCAGAAAATGTGAAAAAAGACAAATTCCACGGGGGTAGTTGGCCTTCCTGCCCCCCCCCCTCAATAGGGCATGGCCCTGGGTATTTAACATATGTATCGGAATAATTATTGGGTTTTCCTCTTAAATGTTGTATTCACTCGCATTTTTATGATTAAAAATAAATAAGTAGATGAATAAATATTATACTAGTCTACGGTATTTACACGTTCCACACACCCCTGTTGAATGCTGTACACCTTGTATTCAGTGTACAAGCGTAATTTTCTTCGCAGACATCTCTTCAAGTAAACTAACATTATCTAAATTACAAAGAAAACATTTATGTATCATCCTGGTCCAAGATCTACGCATTGGGATTGTAAACACAATTTGAACCTATTTTCTGTTCATGAGCATTTACTCCTCTCAGCATCATGAACAGGATTCCTACCAAATATATTGTATCAAGAAGATACCTAGCTACACCGCTGAACACACCACGACTCTTTTAGTTATCTTTGCTGTTCATTCACTTTTTCTCCTCGACAACCAACCTCGTTATCGACCAAATGGTCACTCAACTCGACTTTCCAACGAACATCTCCCCTTAGGCGTACGGCAACCTCCTAATTGACCGACAATTGGGGCAACTAATCAAGAACTAATTGGAAACTAATCAGGTTTCATGAGGTTTGCCTCATCCCCCCCCCCTTCCTTCCTGAACAAGGGGGGTGGGGGTGGGGGATGGCTATGCTCCTCCTGGATCTTCCGGCCAATACCAGTACATGTGACACGTCTCTCCCGGTACCGCCGGTCCTGGTGTCTTGGTACCTTGTATTTTGGAATGTCATACAGATGCGTATCCTTTCTTCCTTCTTTTTTTTCCTTTCTTTCTTTCTTCCTTTCTTTCTTTTTTGTTTTATTCCTTTTTTCTTTTCTTTTTTCTTTTCTTTCTTTCATTTCCTTGTTTTTTCTTCCCTTTTCTTCTATTCATTCTTTATTTCTTTCGTTTCCTCGTTTCTTCCTTTCTTTACTTTCTTCCTTTCTTCTTTTCTTCCTTCCTTTCTTTTCTTTCTTTTCTTCCTTTCTTCTTTTCATTTCCTTATTTTTTCTTTTCTTCTTTACCTCCATTCCTCACTTCCTACTTTTTTCTTTTTTCCTTCCTTTCTATTTTTACCTTTCCTTTTTTCTCCTTTCTTCCTTCCTTTATTTCGTCATTTCGTCATTTCTCCCTTTCTTCCATTCTTCCTTCCTTTCTTTTTTGTTTTGCATGAAGATTTTCCCCCAACCCACATAATTCTGTTCGACTTTTTTCTCTATATTTATTTTAATTCACTGCATTGATTTCTGTCGGTACATTTTACCTGATATAACCATGATAGAAATCTTGATGAGCTGGCAGTTGATCTAAACAATACACCATTTCAGATGCACCATTGCGATCCTTCAAATATGTTCCATAATGCATCTGAACTCTGTTGTTGATTATTTGATATATGTTTATATGCAGGTGTTTCAGTACTACAACAGTGAAGGATAAATTTGCATAGTTTTGGTATGTTTTGTGTCAAAATTATATTACGTAGGCAACACCAGCTTGTCTGCCATTAGAGTATAATGTCATGACCAGATATACCTAACTATATCACCCAACATAATAAGATCTAATTCCCCAATTTGCTACAGTTTGTTCACTAAACGCGAACCAGTCACAACACGACAAACAACAGCCCCCACTGCACGTGGCGCTTAATTCAAGCAGACACACAGCACACGGCAAGCGACACCCACAGCATCACCAGCGCAGCATCGCTCCCCACACACCTAACATCAGTATGCGGAGCGCGAAGTGTCGGACAAGTGTCGCATCAACAGAACACAGAATATCAACAGTGAGGAGGACATGGCAGGGAGTTGAAAGGGGACAAGGGTTGGGGAGAGGCCAAGAAGGGTTTGGGGGTTTGTGGAGAAAATACAAAGTACAATCGGATGATAGAATTTGCCAACAATATTGTGTTTTTTTTTTGTCTACTAATAAATAGCTTTAATTACTACATGTATACTAGTTTCTAAATATACACGATAATCTATGTTATGTATAAGTATCATAGAATTAAAACTAATATATCAAATTGACATCTACTGGAAAGAAATGTAAAACATAACTGTTGGTGACGTGGAGGGAGATATACGGAAACAAACGATAAGATAAACAAGAATAATCAAAGGGAAACGAAAAGAAAAAAGACGAAAGGGAGTGCAACAAAACAAGAGGAGCTAATTGCAGACAAATAGTGAGGGTCATAGAGAAAAGGACAATATTCGTAAAAACTTAGATCAGGAGGATGATTGGGACAGGAAGATGCAATGCCAAAACGGAAAATAAATCAAGATATGAAAGGATAACAGGGCAAAGACAAAAAACGAGGAGTGTTAAATAGATGGAACAAAATGTGAATGATACAGTAAGAGGACCAATAACCAAGAAAATAATCGGGAAAAGGAATGTGAGGCTTCTGGACTGGAGAGGAGGGAGGGACTGAAAGGAGACAGGGAATTGAGAGAGGAGTGGGAGGCACATAAGGGAGAAGAATAGATGGAAAGAGAGACTGGGAAAGGATATGAAGAAGAGAAGAAGAAAGTGGAGGAAAGAAGAGACGGAAGAAGGAGAAGCAGAAAGAAGGAGATAGAAGTGAGGATGAGAAAGAGAAGAAATAAGAGGAAGGAAAAAAAGGAGTCCGAGAAAGATGAAGAAAGGGGGGTGGAAGGAAGAAGGAAGAGGTGAGAGAGAGTGGATGGGCGTCAAGGGGAGGAAACAGGAGAAAGGAGGAGGCGTATGGATCTACACGTGAGGGGAGAAAAATAATCATGGCTCCTTTTGAACGGCATCTCTGAGGCTGTGGCGAACAGATGCGAACCGAGTTTCAGTGTTATTTAATGCCGATCCGTGACCCAGAGTTCCAAGTAGGCGGTGCAGAGAGAGTGGGTGGAGGAGTACAAGGATGTGCACTCAGTGAAGGCAATAGTCATGCCCCTGCCATCTCGAGGGATACACAAACAACTTTCGATGCTGCAAATCTTGCGTACTTTCTCTATGGACTCAAAACAAATGGAATTGTTCTTTTTTAAAGTCATTGCATCTAAGTGGAGTTATTTTGAAATAACTAATTGTGTACATATATAGCAAAGGCTCTTTCCCCCTACCAAGGGAGGTAGCTAAAAAACAAAGGCATAAGTTCCACTCCTACCCATTCCATCCCACATACTCCGCTCCCATTCACCCCACCCTCTTATCTTGGCTCCTCTTGGATGACGGGTCATCCCCGCATTTCGCCCACTGCCCTGGGTCAGAAGCAGTGTCGCAAGATACAGCACATCCACAACAAGGCCGCTTCATTAAATCGGCGACCCCCCCCCCCAGCTCTCCGTCGCCTCATGGAGAAAAAGAGAAGACGGGGAGAAATCCCTTCGGGGTGCGTCAATTTATTTTTTCACACATACTCCCTCAACCCCCATTCCCCACCTACTCCCTTTCATGCATCACAGCATCATCCAAACACAACCCTTCTCCATTCACCCCTATCTTCTGCCTTCTTGCGTCCTTTTACCCCATCCATCCATCTCATCCTTGGTCGCCCTCTTCTAATCACCCCTTCTACCTCTACCTTTCACACCTCTTTTACTAATCTTTCTTCACTCATTCTTTCTATGTGTCCAAACCATCCCAGTACTCTTTCATCAACCTTACCTCCGAATTTCCTTTCCACCCCAGTTCTCTTCCTCACCTCGTTTCTCACTCTGTCTAGCCTAGTAACCCCTATTATATTTCTCAGGTACCTTATCTCAAACACATTCAAACTCCTCCCCTCTCCAAGTTTCTGCCCCATACAGTGCTGTCGGTACAATCACCCCTTCATATTCCCAAATGTCTATTTTTCATTACACTTTTTAATCCACCAAGGCATTTACTCGCTTCTCTCAATATACATTCTACCTCCAACCCCACTCCTCCCTTCCCCCCACATTCGCACACAAGCATCTAAAACTGTCCCCTTCCTCCAGTCTCCCTTAATACTCACTTCCAGTCTACTGCCACTTTCTCCCCTTGCACATCTCATTACCACATTTATCTTCAACTTCCTTTTTTTTGCACACTTTCCCAAGCTCTGTCACTAACTTCCTCAATCCCTACTTTGATCCAGCTACAAGCGCAGTGTCGTCAGTAAACAACAATCTCCCACTCTCTCCATTTTATTTGATAATCTCCAATCCCTGATCCAGTACCATTGCATTTACCTCTTGCATCATTTCCTCTTAGTATCCATTCCCAAATGTATATTTCTCATTGCACTTTTTAATCCTCCATGGCATCTAGTAATTGTATAAAGAGGAAAAATAGATGCTCATAGAAGGAAGGGTATATGCACAGGCGATAGCTATGGAAAAAACAGAATTAGTGAGTTAGTGGGTACATTTCTTTTGCAAACATCTCAGATTTTTGTATTGCACACATAGGCTGGTTCACACGTATACAAAATCAAGAATACAAATATATGCACAATACGCAAACACAGACACGCAGGCACACACACATGTACACACACACGCACACACACACACACGCACACACACACACATGTACACACACACACACACACACACACACACACACACACACACACACACACACACACACACACACACACATACACACACACACACACACACACACACACACACACACACACACACACACACACACACACACACACACACACACACACACACACACACACACACACACACACACACACACACACACACATATATATATATATATATACACACACACACACACATATATATATATATATATATATATACACACACACACACACACGCACGGACACACACGAATACACGTACTGGAAACGGAGAGGAAGGATTTAAGTCCCTCTGCGAACTTACCAGAGATTGTCCACAGAGCCCGAGATGGAGAGTGAACGCGATTCTGTGTTGTATGCGTTTTGCTCTGTTGATTGATTTCGGCATACATGTATATTAGGGTTATAACTCAGAAAAAAAGTTTGCCTGGTACAAGATTTATTGAACATTTTGGTGCTGATCACGAAAAAATAACTAATTTTGTTCAACTTTGAAAATATGTCCCCCACACAAGCTCTTATTTCTTTGAAACATTTCAATAACGGTGATACTGATGCAAAGAAAATCTCAAACTATATACTGTTGGTAACAACAAACCGATCACATATACTTGTCTTTTTTGCATATTTTACTCAGTTCTTCCATCACTTTCACAGCTCTCTCTGCTATCATGTTCGTGCGTGGTACATCAAGCACTGATGGTGACCTGCTCCAGTGATTTTTCAAGCATTTCAGGGCAGCGGCACATCCCAACTCGGTAATACCAAGGAGAAGGTCATCATAGCTTGTCTTCTTGAATATTTGATTGGTGAACCATGCTTCTTGCCAGCTGTTGGCGATGAAACTTGCTGGAAGCTCCAAAATATTACGCCATGATGGCAGTAAAAAGTATGCAATGAGAGTATAAATTGCCCTCGAATTCCATCGGGCACTGTGTAGAGAAGGTAGTTTTCGCCACTTGATAATCGGGAAAGAAGCATGTTTCTTATAATGCTGGAATGCTTTGCAAAGTTCATACAAGAAATTGAAGTCATCCCTCCAGCCAGGGTTCTCATTTCTTTCTGTTTGTGTCTCTGCCACATACTCACTTTGTAGGTGATCATAGTTTTCCAACAGTTCATTGACAAACTTGTAGTTCAGACTCGGTTTGGTAGTCGTTTCAGAAATGTAGAAATCAAGAACGTGCCTCAATATTCTGTCCAATATGTGATGCTGACACCCAATGTATTGAGGCATGTCTAATCCTTTTCCGTTCATTGCTCTCTGTATTCTCGCAACAACACCATTTGATCGTCCAGTGTTTACAGCAGTCGTATCACATATGATCATTTTAATGCTTGACCAGGCATCATATTCATCAATTACTTTCTCCATTGCATCATCTATATCTTGCGAAGATCCACTTTTGCACCTTGCAACCCCTAGTCTAATATCCCTAGTTGCACTTTTGAGGCAGACCACTTGGTACTCTTGTTTTACTAGCCTTTTCCCATCAAAGTGAAGAGAAAGATCCTTCTATTCCTTCAAAAGGGACTTTATCTCATCCTTCTTTTTTTCTGCTAGTCTGATGACTCCTCGCCATACTCCTGATTGTGTTGGTGTAGGAAGAGGCACACCTTCTTCTGCAAGACTTGCACAAACTTTAGATGCCTTGTTGGTAGACAAATACTGGCGACTCACTAACTTAGTGGCCTGGTGTGTGGAAGACAGTTTCCTTCTTTTAACTGGCTCTGGCTCATCATTAGAACTGCCCTCTGTTACACTGCTGACATTGTCACCTGAGTTACCAGATTCATTATCATCATTAGATGTACTAGCAAATTGTTCATGTGATATTGGAACATGTCTCTGTCTTTTTGAAGGATGTATGGAAGATTTAGGCGCTGGCTTGTGAGTGGTGTATCCAACCTTTCCATCTGACTCCACTTGTTTGTGGTAAAGCTCTTTATCTTCACTACAAAGTCAAACACCATTAACTTTAGTAATGTCAAATATATTCTCCATCCCATTCAAAAAGTCTTCATTTGGTCTACGTTGGTTCTTCTCATACAAAAGTATCAGTTTGGCCAGTCGTGCTTTTATGGCTTGCTGACTGAGAGTAGGAAAGCTGAATTTGCCCCACAACTGTAATAATTCTTCACAAATCCGTTGTATCCTAGTACTTTTCAGTTTGTCTTCCTCCAGTAAAATGTGGTATCTTCCCAATATATGCCGATTTTTAGGTAGCCTGATGAAACTTGTTAAGCATTCAACATATGGAAGATCGCGCCGCCTTGTATGAATGGATGATGGTAGATTTGAAGCCCATTTTTGTGCATTCTTCTCCACATTATCACTGGATTTAAAGTATGCCATTTCTTCTGCGACTCTGCAATACAAGAATAAATTATCGTTAGGACTGCAAATAGCTACCTCACTAACATTTTAAACCTAAAATGCAAATCCTCTTTATCAAAAACGTAAGTGCTAGCCCCTACAGGACATACCTGATGAGCGAGCCAGACAGCACAACCAACAGCTATCAAGACTGACAGGTAACTGAAGCTACTGAGCCAGGCTCAGCCAGCCAAGATAATCTGATGATACTGTATGGGTGTATTGCATCATCCAATATTTACTCAGGAGAAAATCATCCAACGTTTCTATTCTAGGATGTATTATACCTTGTTCATTTCTTATCAGTATTCACGAATTCAAGCAATAAAAATATAATACCTGTGTTCTAATATTTTTCGATTATGAAATGCATATTGTTACAACATAGTCATCCTTACAAAACATGTTCTCTCTCTCTCTCTCTCTCTCTCTCTCTCTCTCTCTCTCTCTCTCTCTCTCTCTCTCTCTCTCTCTCTCTCTCTCTCTCTCTCTCTCTCTCTCTCTCTCTCATTTCATTTTCTATAATCTATAAAAAGGTATACTATGCTGTATGTAACAATATAAAGTTGTCAGAAATTTTTCGACAGAAAACCACTTTCACGGTGAAAATTCGCTAACTATGAGTGCATCGGTGGGGGAACTTTTTTCATATGAAACCAAAATAATTATAATTTATATGATAAGCGATTGGAAACTCATCACATGGGACAGCAGGCATTTGTGTGTGTGTGTGTGTGCACACATATATAATATATATACTTATATATATAAATATATATATATATGTATATATATGTGTATATATATATATATATGTATATATATGTATATATATACATATATATATATATATATATATATGTATGTGTGTGTGTGTGTGTGTGTGTGTGTGTGTGTGTGTGTGTGTGTGTGTGTGTGTGTGTGTGTGTGTGTGTGTGTCTGTGTGTGTGTGTGTGTGTGTGTGTGTGTGTGTGTGTGTGTGTGTGTGTGTGTGTGTGTGTGTGTGTGTGTGTGTGTGTGTGTGTGTGTGTGTGTGTGTGTGTGTGTGTGTGTAAATATATATATATATATATATATATATATATATATATATATATATATATATATATATATATATGTATGCAACAGTAATCACATAAAACACGTGAATAAAGATATTTTTGCTTGAAACCACGAGGAAATAAAAGATCGGAATACTGAACATTTTCGTCTACTTAAGGGATTTTGAAAGTACTTTGAGAATGTCTTAAATAGACGAAAACGTTCAGTATTCCGATCTTTGATTTCCTCGTGGTTTCAAGCATATATATATATATATATATATGTGTGTGTGTGTGTGTGTGTGTGTGTGTGTGTGTGTGTGTGTGTGTGTGTGTGTGTGTGTGTGTGTGTGTGTGTGTGTGTGTGTGCGCGTGTGTGTGTGTGTGTGTGTGTGTGTGTGTGTGTGTGCATGTGTGTGTGTGTGTGTGTGTGTGCATGTGTGTGTGTGCGCGCGTGTGTGTGCGTGTGTGTGTGTGTGTGTGTGTGTGTATTTACCTAGTTGTACCTAGTTGTATTATACGGGAAGGGAGCTATGCTCGTGGTGACCCGTCTTTGTATCTTTCAGAATCAAGTTTTTTCTTAAAACCTTGAATAGTGTTTGCACACATTGTTTTTTTATCTAATTTGTTCCAAGTATCTATTACTCTGTGTGGGAAGCTATTTTTTTCAGATCTCTTCTGTAATTATCTTTTTTGAGTGTATTTTCGTGTCCTCTTGTTTTTCCATTGTCCTATTTCAATAAATCATTCTTATCTAAGATTTCCATTCCCTTCATAATTCTATAGATAGTTAGTAGGTCTCCTCTTTCCTTTCTTTGTTCCAGAGTTGGTAATTCTAATTTGGACAGTCTTTGTTCATATGTCATTTTGAAAAGAGTTGGTACCAGTTTTGCTGTTGCTCTTTGTATTCTTTCTAATTTTTTATATTCTTTTTGGTACTGGGTGTCCATAGTGTTGCTGCGTACTCGAGATTTAGCCTTATTAGTGTAGTTATTTTTTTTTTATCATTCCCTCGTCCAAATAGGCAAATGCCACTTTTATTGACCTCAATAAATTGTAGGATTCTCCGACTATTTTATTAGTATGTTTGTCCGGTGTCATGTCTTTGCTGATCATCACCCCAAGGTATTTTTTCGAGTTTACCTTTTTTTACCTCTTTTCCACCAGTTTTATAATCTCTCGATATTCTGTTTTTGCTTTTTCCGAATTCCATTATACTACATTTCTTGATATTGAATTTCACTTCCCACTTTTGAGTCCATTGTAATGAATTGCAATTGTTGTAATGAATTGCAATCCTCCTCCGTTCTTACTTTCTTTAGTATTTTTGCGTCGTCTGCAAAGAAATTCATATAACACTCTACTCCTTCATCCATGTCATTTATGTATATGGTAAACATGATCGTGGCCAGTACTGATCCCTGCGGGACACCACTTTTCATTTCTTCCTAATTTGAGAATTCATCTCTAATTACTACTCTCATTTTCCTCCCATTCAGGAAGTCTTTCATCCATTCCAATAATTTTCCTCTGATGCCACCTATTGACTATTTTCCTTATTAGTTTCTTATGTGGTACCTTATCAAATGCCTTTTGTAGGTCCAGAACGGAACAGTCTGCCCAACCATCTCTCTCTTGTGTTATATCTATTCATCTCGAGTAGAAGCAGATCAAGTTTGTTGTACATGATCTTCCTTGTCTGAATCCAAATTGATTTGGATTCAGTATAGTTTTTTCTTCCAAATGTTTAACCCATCTATTTTTGATGAGCTTTTCACAAATTTTTGCTACTGTGCTTGTCTGTAATTTGATGGATCTTCCTTGTTTCCTCCCTTATAAATCGATACAATGTTTGCATTCTTCCAGTCCTGCGGCACCTTTCCTTCTTAAAATGAGAATTTAATCATATTGTATATTTTATCGTTAATTCCTCCATGCATTCTTTCAGTATCCTATTTGCAATTCCGTCTGGACTATGTAATTTTCTGAAGTCAAGGATTTTGATTTGGTCGCTGATTTCCTTCTGTGTTACAATTATTTCTTTCATTAAGGGGGATATCTCTCTGTTTATTCACAGTTAGGTGAGTTTTGTATTGTGAATACTAATTTGAAGTGGTTGTTCATTATTTCAGCCATTTTCAGTTCTTCTGTATGTTCCTATTTACCTTGGCGCGGCTTTTCTGTTTCTTGTTTATTCTTCAGTTTGTCATTTACATACCTGTAAAATAGTTTGGGTTCTTCCTTGCATTTTTCTATTATTCTTTTTTCGTAGTTTCTCTTTTCATCTCTGCGTATTTTTATATAATAATTTCTTAGTTTGATGTACATTAGCCATTTGCTTGTTTTCTTGTCTTTTTTCCATTTCTTCCAAGCTTAGTCTCTTTTATTATTAGCCTCACTATATTTTTGTTGTACCAGCTTTTTATGTATGTTCTTTCCTTTTTTTGTTGTGGTACGTGGATGAAGGTGAAACTGGGAAAGGAGATGTGGGTCTTTGTAAGCGCATATTAGCCTGGCAGTGAGAAGAGTGTAGAAGAAAGGGAGGCTTTTTGGATAGATTTAAATGAGTGTATAGAGAACTTAGGGAGAAATGTCAATGTAATAGTACTGGGAGACCTTAATGCTAGGGTAGGAAATGGTCCAATTGATGGAGTGGTTGGGAAATGTGGAGTTCCAGGAAAGAATTGTAGTGGAGAGTTGATGGTGGACATGTGTCTTGAGAGTTGATGATAGCAAATACAGTGTTTCGGAAGAAAGTCAAGCATAAGTACACATGGGAGAGGGTGGTGGATGGAAGGGTGGTAGATATAGCGTTAATGGATTATGTAGTGGTAAATACGATTATGATAGGAAGAGTTAAGGATGTACATGTGCTAAGGCGAGAGTGGGGGAATATCAGATCATTTTTGGTGGAAGGTAAGTTGAGAGTGGAGGATAGATGGAGAAAGAGGTAGGGAGGTGCTAGAGTGAACTCTTTAAATGAAAAGGAAAAGGAGAAGGAGTACAAGAAGAAGCTGAAGGAGGAGTGGGAGGGAGTGAAGGATAGAGTAGAGCTAGGTGTGGAGGAGGAATGGGGATGGTTCAAGGAGGGAGTCATAAAGCGTGCAAGAACGGTGCGTAGAACAAGAAGGACAGGAGGAAATAGAAGATAGGGTAGCGAATGGTGGGATGAGGAAACAAAGAAGGTTTTAGAAGAGAAGGAGCGAGCTTTCACAGTTTGGTTACAAAATAGGACGAGGGAGTCATATGAGAGGTACAAAGAAAAGAAAAGAGAAGTAAAGCACAAGGTAAAGGAGGCAAAGAGGAGAGCAGATGTGAAATGGGGTAAGAGTATGACAGAATTTTTTTAAAGTAATAAAAAGATGTTTTGGAAAGAAATTAAGAGAGGAAGAGGAGGCGAATCAAGTAGAGAAGAAAAGGTAAAAGGTGCAGATGGAGAGGTGATAATGGAAGAGAAGGCAGTAAGGGAAAGATGGGCAGAATATTTTAGGGAGTTGCTAAATGTGGAGGGTAGGGAGGGAAAGATAGCTGCAGTGGGAAATGTTAAGAAAATGACCGTGATGAGTGAGGAAAATGGAGGAGAAATAAGGAAGGATGAAGTGAAGACAGTTGTTAAGATGATGAAAGCAGGTAAGGCACCTGGTCTGGATGGATGCCATGCAGAATGTCTAAAAAAAGGAGGTACAGTGATGGTGGACTGGCTGGTGAGGTTATTTAATGTTTGCTGGAGAGAGGGTAGAGTGCCTGTATAGTTCCACTTTACAAGGGAAAAGGGGACAAGTGTGAATGTAGTAGTTTCAAAGGGATTAGTTTGTTAAGTGTAGTTGGAAGGCTTATGGGAGGATCTTGATTGAGAGGATTAGGAGAGGAACAGAGGAAGTAATTGGTGAGGAACAGTGTGGATTTAGGACGGGTAGATGTTGTGTAGATCAGATCTTTGTGGTAAGACAAATATGTGAGAAAGCTATAGGAAAGGGGAAGGATGTTTTTTGGGCTTTTATGGATCTGGAAAAGGCTTAGGATAGGGTAGACAGAAAGGCACTGTGGAAGGTTATGCAGATATACGGGATAGGAGGAAAGCTTCTAGGAGCTGTCAAGAGTTTTTATGAGAGTAGTAGAGCTTGTGTCAGGATTAGAAATGGAGAGAGTGAGTGGTTCGAGGTAAAGGTGGGACTTCGTCAAGGATGCGTTATGTCGCCCTGGCTGTTCAACTTATACATGGGTGGGGTAGTGCGAGAGGTAAATGCAAGGGTAGTGGGTCAGGGATTGGAGATGGTTAAAGAAAATGGAAAAAAGTGGGAGGTGAGCCAGTTGTTGTTTGCTGACGACACTGCGCTTGTAGCAGGATCGGAGGAGGGATTGAGGAAGTTGGTGACAGAGTGTGGGAGAGTATGTGATAGAAGAAAGCTAAAGATAAATGTGGGTAAAAGTAAGGTGATGAAATGTACAAGGGGTGAAAATGGCAGTAGACTGGAAGTGAACAGAAAGGGAGAGCGACTGGAGGAAGTGGATAGTTTTAGATACTTAGGTGCAAATGTGGCAGGGAAAGGTGGAGTGAATGTGGAGGTAGAATGTAGATTGAGAGAAGCGAGTAAATGCCTTGGTGGATTAAAGAGTGTAATGAGGAATAGACTTTTGGAAATGGATGCTAAGAGGAGATTGTATGGGGCAGAAACATGGAACATAAGAGAGGAAGAGAATAGGAGTTTGAATGTATTTGAAATGAGGTGTCTGAGAAGTATGATGGGGGTTACTAGGCTAGATAAAGTGAGAAATGAGGAGGTGAGGAGGAGAACAGGGGTGGAAAGGGAGTTGGGAGATAGGGTTGATGAAAGAGTATTAGGATGGTTTGGACACATGGAAACAATGAGTGAAGAAAGACTAGTAAAAGAGGTATGGAAGGCAGATGTGGAGGGAGTGAACATGAGGGGACGTCCTAGCATGAGGTGGATGGATGGGGTGAAGGGGCCTCTGGGGAAGAGGGGAATGTCTGTTGAGGAAGGACGGGAGAGGACAGAAGACAGGGACGAATGGAGAATGGTTGTATATGGATGATGTTGTGATGCATGAGGTGGAATGGGCGGGGGGATGCGGGATGAGGTAGTATGTGTGAGCAACATTTGACGCAGCCCGAAGGGATTTCTCCCCGTCTTCTCCTTTTATGCATGGGGGGACGGAGAGGGGGGGGGGTGTGGCCGATCTAATGAAGCGGCCTTGCTGTGGATGTGCTGTGTCTTGCGACACTGCTTCTGACCCAGGGCAGTGGACAAGGTGCAGGGATGACCCGTCATCCAGGAGGTGTTAAGAAAGTGGGAGGATGGAGGGGGTGTGGAGTGTATCTAGGGATGGAATGGGTGGGAATGATTTTATGCCTTTTCCTTTTTGGCTACCTCCCTTGTAAGGGGGAAAAAGCCTTGGTATATGTATGTATGTATGTACGTATTTATTCACTCCCTCATTATAAATTTATTTTAGTATATTCCATTTCTCTTCCATCCCTGTTTCTTCATTTAGGAATTTTTCCCAGTTTCTCAAAAAAAAAAAAAAAAAAAAAATTGTCTTCCTATTCTATGATTATCATTTCTGCTTTGGTCCATTTTCTATTAGTGCATGGTAATCAATTTTATCGACAATTTCAGGCTCTGTCGTAAGTATTAAATCCAGCCTTGATGGTTCTTCACTACCTAGGTATCTGGCATTTTCCCTTATCAACTGAGTCATTGTGTATTCGATGGTCATGTCGAGTAGGACGTTGCCCTAGAGTTCCTCTCCACCCTTCACTGTCATTTCCTCCCAAGATATTTCTTTTGAATTAAATTCACCCATAATTACTATATTTCCTCTGTCCTTCAGTATACTAGTTAATTTGTATTTTGTAACTTCTAATATTTTGGAATTATCAATTTCTGTCCAGGACTGTGTTTTGGGGGGCACATACACCACTACAAGTTTTCTACTCTTCATATATTTGCTTTCAACTTGTATTGTAATTGATTCTACATTATTTTCTCCTTCAGTTATTTTTGTTACATTTAAATCTTTATTAGTCAAAATTAATACTCCGCCACCCTGTTTATCCTTTCTATTCTTTGTCCAACAATTGTATAAACCTTGTCCCACAGTGTTGGGTGATAGAGTACACCTTAATTTAGTTTCCACTATTCCCATTATGTCTGTTTTTTCTAAGGCCAGATAATCATTTAATTCATTCATTCCTGAAGTTATTCCATCTATATTGGTATAAGCTATTTTAATTTCTCCTCGTCTTTTTCTGTCTGCTTTGTTTCCTTTTTTCTTATATACCATTTTCTCAGCCTCAGGTCCACCACTCTCTCTCTCTCTCTCAAAATAAATAAATAAAGAATAAATAAGTAAATAAATAGATAAATAAATAAATAAGTATATGAATAAATAAATAAATAAAATAAAAATAGATAAATAAATCTTCTCAGTTTCAGTTCTTTTTTCGTTTTTTCATTCGCTTCGTTTCTAAGTTCTTTTTTTTTTTCTTCTTCTTCACTCTTTTTTTTTTATCCATATATTTTTGTGTTGTTCACTATTTGCTTATTTCGTTGTTCTGGATAGTACTTCTACAATTGTTTGTCATCTAAGCTTTACTTTCAGTGGCCTGTATTATTTTTCTTTAGAGTATCTACCCATTCTATAAGTCTCCTCGATTTCCATATCCAAACCTTGTCCTTCCGCTTGTAATTCTTTCAGAATTTCCTTAGCGATCTCTTTCTCCTCTTTTCCCCTCTGATATCTAGGTACATTATGCTTCTCCTTAATGCCATAGATTACAATGCATTGTTTTTTATCCACTGTGTCCCTAACTAAATTGCCTTTCTCTTTAATTACTTGGACCACCGTTTCCTTGGCATTCTCTTTGACCTGTTGCTCCACTATTTCTTTAAAAGATACTTTTTGACATTCCTGTTCAACTTTGCACTGTTTCTTTATTTCCTGTAAGTAATTTCTTTGATTTTTCTTCCACCTTTTCAGTCACTGCTTGTATTTGATCCTTTATCTCATTTTTTAATGCCTCATTCCTATCTCTATCTTCACTTTTCAACCTTTCATTTTCTTCCTTTAATTTATTTATTTCCTTTTTTAAGTCATCTATTTCCCTATTATTCTCCTCATTGGCTTACCTTAGCATAGCTATTTCTTTGTACCTTATTTTTACTCACTTTTTGAGCTCTATTATTTCATCCAAAATGTCATTAATACCTCCATTTCTCATTATATTTCTATACCTGGACTCTCTATCCATTTCTAACCTTCTATGCATAATATTTCCTCCCCTTTCAAACCCCGAAAAAATACCTCTTTCAAACCTTTGGTATTCCCTTGGTGTTTGAGAAAAACACGTCTTCTTTCGAATGACACCAAGTGGAGTATCTATTCTGCTTTATTCCAAGCATCTTTTTACTGGTTCTTTGTCTTTCTGAGTTTCTTTACATTTTACATTTTTTATAAAAAAGAAGAAAAAAAATGAAATGGAGATACAAAGATGTTTACATTCTGGTCACAGCGAATACATTTCTCCCTTCACCGTATCTTTGTAAACAACTAGGCCTGCTTTCAAATTCGTTCGTTCGTGAATCGCTTAATTACGGGTTCAGAGCGTTCGTTCCGGCACGTCTTGCTTCGACCGTCTTGCTTCAACCGTGTGTGTGATTCACCTTGGTCTGGGAGTCTACCAAACGCGCCACCGAGTCGTATTTGTGTGCATATGTGTGTGTGTAGAGTGAATGTTTAATTCTACATTGGTGAATGAAAGTCTGGTAGTGTTCTGCTCTTTACTTTAATGTCCTAGACAGCTCTCTGGTCACAGACAAAATGAGATGTGTGGCTCTGGTCCGTAGGGGCGCCTCATATAGACCCTAAAGTATCAACTGCATGCTACTCTGCCACAATAACATGCAGCCAATACCCCAGACGGGGAGGTTATATGAAGAAGTGATTGTGTCGACAGTAATGTACGGGGCAGAAACATGGAACATAAGAAAGGAAGAGAGAAGGAGTTTGAATGTGTTTGGGATGAAATGTCTGAGAAGTATGATTGGGGTTACTAGGCTGGATAGAGTGAGAAATGGGGAGGTGAGGAGGAGAACGGGGGTGGAAAGGGAGCTGGGAGATGAGGTTGATGAAAGAGTATTAGGATGGTTTGGACACAGAAAGAATGAGAGAAGAAAAACTAGCAAAAGAGGTGTGGAAGGCAGAGGTGGAAGGAGTGAATATGAGGGGGCGTCCTAGCATGAAATGGATGGATGGGGTGAAGGGGACATTACAAAAGAGAGGAATGTCTGTTGTGGAAGGACGGGAGAGGATGGGGGATAGGGGTGAATGGAGGGGGGGTTATGTATGGATGATGCTGTGATGCATGAGGGGGAGTGTCTGGGGGATGCAGGGTGGCGAAGTGTGTGTGAAAGGAGGTTTGACCCAGCCCGAGAGGATTTCTCCACGTCTTCTCCTTTTCTGCATGAGGGGACGGAGAGGGGGATCGCCGAATTTTTGAAGCGGCCTTGCTGGGGATGTGTTGTGTCGTGTCTTGCGACACTGCTTCTGTCCTAGGGCAGTGGACAGGATGCAGTGATGACCCGTCATCCAGGAGTTGCCAAGATAAGAGGGAGGGAGGAGGGTGGGATTGTTTTCTATGCCTTTTCTTTTTGGCTACCCCCCATGTAAGGGGGGAAAATCCTTTGGTATATGTATGTATGTACCAAATATGGGTATATAAAAGGTTTCTTTGCTTCGACTTGAACGACAGCAAAAGGCGCCGGATTAGGCTTTTGTCCGCGCAGGTGTCCTGTCGGCTTCTTTATTCAAGTAGAGGGCTTCAGGTGGCTTGACCCGAGATACATTGAGTCTGTTCTTCGCTTGGGGTTTTGCCTTGAAAGGTTGATGAGCTGGGTCACTCGGACAATTGACTTTTCCCTCGGGACATCCGCTAAGACGTCGGAGTACCCTTTCGTAGCATATGTGTGTGTGCGTGCTTGTGCACGCTAGGCATCAAAGGAAGATGCTAACATGGCTAGAATTAATTGAAGTTAAATCAAGTTCTGCCTGCTCGGCCACGTTGATCTGGTTGACTTTGTGGGAAGTTGCTGATGGCAATGCAGGGAGGAAATGATTAGCATAAATGATGCCATGTTGAGCAGGGTAAATGATGATATTATGTTGCTTCATCAATGAGCCTATGAGGATATCAGCAGGAAAGTAAACGTCAGCTACGTAGGTGGTAACTGGATTGGCTGGGCACTCATCTTTGAAGCTAATGTCTGGGGAGAATTTACCAATGATTGGGAAGGGTACACCATCTACAGTGCAAAGGTTGATGTGGGGGTGTTCCAAAAAGGTGTCACGTTTTGTTTCAGTGAGGAATTTGTGGAAACTGTGTACTGACATGATATTAACTAGGGGCCCCGTGTCAAGAAATATTTTCACTTTGGTGTTACTAGACTTAGCATTGAAGGTTAAGGAATGTGAAGACATGTCTGTGATATCCAGGGTGTGTACCGGTAAAGTTGAAGATTGAATATCTTGGTTTGGAGTAACTGTCCTGGGTGTGCACTGAGTCTTTGTATTCTGTAGGCACAAAGGAGATGTGTTATGTGAATGCCTTGCAGGAGATGTGTTACGTGAATATCTAGCAGGAGATGTGTTATGTGAATGTATAGCAGGAGATGTGTTACGTGAATGTCTAGCAGGAGATGTGTTACATGAATGTTTAGTAGGAGAGCGATTTGGGGATTCTAGTCTGTGTTGCATCACTCGTGCGGAAACATGTACCATGATGCTCGCAGTATCGGTTTGGTTGTGACGGGTATATGTGATAACAAGTGTTAACCAGGTGTCCTGGTTTGTGGTAGTATGTACAAAACATTCGTGTTCTTGAAGGAGAGCGTTGTCGTGAGCGATCTCGCGTGCGCGATGTATGTCATGATCTCGTGTTATGTGAGGGAAACGTATGACCTGTACTATCGTGTGTGTGTGTGAGTGCTATGGGTACTGACTGGTTTTGTATCTGAGTGATAACTTCACAGAAAATTTCCTGGAGAATTCGCCTAATGTGATTCCAATGTAATGGTGCTGGCTTTCTGGAGTGTGTCTAGGTATAATTGGGAGAGTAGGCGAAAGTATGCCATGAGTGAGACTACGTGTTCCAATAAAAAAAATTTTGTCTGAGACCCAGTTTGAGTTTCTTAAGCTTTCTCTGATTTTGCTCTTAAATGCTAAAGCTATTTTGACAGCTTTTTCCTAAGTGGTCTGTGAGCCATGGTTGTAAGCTTTTGCCAAAGAGTATTGGGGGAAAGTGCTCCAAGTGACTCAAAAAAACTGCAAATGACATTTTAAATTGTGTTACGAATTGATCATAGGATGTTTCCTCAAATAAGTCAGACTGAATGACGTCACCAGCTAATGTGTCATGCTTGTCTATTTTGGATGTTAAGATGAATACCTTTGTTTTGTCATCTTTGGCATTCCTACGTAATATTTCTGAGTGAACCTCGGCGAGGAAATTGTGTACAGGAATGTTTCTGCCATTGGAGAGTGATAATGCTGTCTCACTTTTGATGACTAATAAGATTTTGTGTTGTCATGGTGTTTTGAGTATGTGAATTTTCTGAAGAGTTGGTACTAGAAGGAGGGGACATGGTTGGTGGAAACGTAGATTGGCTTCGTGTATAGGGTCGGTATGTCAAGTCAGAGAGGCCTTTGGACACGTTTATGTATGGAATAAAAATGTGTGGAGACCGTTTTGCTCCTAGGCAGCACTGAGAACTGAAAAATATCTACTTACTCAAGCTGATGTCGGAGTATTAGTCGATGGCGGTGCTGCAGTGGGGCAAGAAGATGAAAGGATGCACTGCTGGAAACAGGAGTAATTAATGGATAGCGCTTGGTGAGTTGGAAAGTATGAAATAAATGTGTAGATCTAAAATGGAAAAATAAAAGAAATTACGGTGATCTTGCGCAGCTAGATGCGGTGAGTGGGGGAGCGTTGGTTCGTAGATGTCGTGACTATCGTTGGCGCGTAGATGATCGTTGGCTGTTGGTGCAGTGACGTGCGGAGCGTGATGCGATGTTGGAGAAGGAGCGAGGTGGTCCAACTCATGCAATGGTGGAGATGGGCGGTTGTCCAACTCGTGCGATGGTGGAGAATGGTGGTTGTCCAACTCGTGCGATGGTGGAGAAGGGTGGTCCAACGTCTCTGTATTGACGTGGTGGAGGCGGATAATGCCTCGGAGGGGGATTTCCTCGTAGATGCTGGAGAATGCCTTGGAGGAGATTTCCTCGTCGTAGGTACTGGAGGAATGTCTCGGAGGGAGGCTTCCTCGTCGAAGATGCTGTAGGATGCACAGCATAGAAGTAGAGTTTCGCTTCGTAGTGGGATAGTGGACGATGCAGATAAGAGGGATTGACTCATATGTAATTGCTTCACCGAAGATCGTTGAGTTGTTGGCTTCGAAGTGGCGTTGAGAGTGGGTAATGCAGCGAAGAGTGTCGGTGCTTTGGCTCGTAAGTAGAATGCTGAAAGGTGCTTCAAAGGAATTAGTGTTGAACTGCTGCTTCGATGTCCACCGCTGTAAAATTTAGAGTGTAGATTCGTATCCCTCCACTGGCCGCAAGAAACTAGAGTGTGGGTTTCGTTTCCACCGGTGTCCACCAGAGTGTAGTGTGTATGTTTACCTCTACATGGGTGAATGAAATTCTGGCAATGTTCTTTACTTTAAAGTACCAGACAACTCTCTGGTCTACAAATACAAGGTAAGCTCCATTCATACATCGGACGGTTACCAATTTTTTTTTTATACATATTTACACTGTTACCAAAACATGGATATATAAAAGGTTTCGTCGCTTCAGCTTGAACGACAGCGAGAGGCGCCGAATAAGGCTTTTGTCAGCGCAGGTGTCCTGTCGTCTTCTTTGTTCAATTAGAGGGCTTGACCCGAGATGCACTAAGTATATTCTTCTCTAGGTTGGTGAGCTGGATGACTCGGACAAATTACCTTTCCCTCGGAAGTTCCGTTATAATGTCGAAGTAGTACCCTTTCTCAGAATATATGTGCGTGTGCACGCGTGCACTCAAGGCATCGAAGGAAGATGATAACACACTCACAAACACAC
>NC_134796.1:27062804-27072804 GCF_046742065.1 Oratosquilla oratoria
TTCTAATTTCTTAAGCAACTTCTTATGTGGTACTTTGTCAAAAGCTTTCTTTAGGTCTAGGAATGCACAGTCCGCCCATCCATCTCTTTCTTGTATTATATCTATTAGCCTTGAATAGAAACATATTAAATTGGTGACGCATGATCGTCCTTGTCTGAATCCAAATTGCACTTTGTTTTTTTCTAAATATTTTACCCATCTACTTTTGATCATTCTTTCACAAATGTTTGCTATTGTACTTGTTAGAAAGACTGGTCTATAGTTGGTAGGTTCTTCTTTATTTCCTCCTTTATATATAGGTACTATATTTGCTTTTTTCCAATCTTCTGGAACTTTTCCTTCTTTCAAGGAACTGTTTAGTATGCTATGTATTTTGTCTGCCAGTTCATTCCTGCATTCTTTCAGTATCCAGTTTGCTATTTCATCTGGTCCATGCGATTTTCTGACATCAAGATTACTCAAGTGTGTTAATATTTCATTCTTTGTTACTTCTATTTCTTCCATAGGGGGGACTTCCTCTTTCCATTCGTTCTCTTCAGGTTGTATGTTCTCCCTTGTAAACACTGATTTAAAATGTTTGTTCATAATTTCCGCCATTTCCATTTCCTCAGTGTATTCAACTCCCTCTTGTCTTAATTTCTCCAAGTCTTGTTTGTTTTTCAGTTTATTGTTTACAAATCTGTAGAATAGTTTTGGTTGATCTTTACACTTTTCTATGACATCTTTTTCATATTTTCTCTTTTCCTCTCTGCACGTTTGTACATATTCATTTCTATAACAGGTATATATTTTCCATTTTTCAGGTCTGTCTTTTTTCCATCTGGTCCAGGCTTTGTCTCTTTTGTCTTTTAACTCCCTACAACTTTTGTTGTACCAGCATTTTACATATTCTTTTTCTTGTTTTTGTCTTGGGACATACTTTTCCACTCCTTTTTTGTACATTTTTGTCAAAATATTCCATTTCTCTTCTACTGTTGTTTCTTCTTTGTATATTTCTTCCCAGTTTTCCTTTTGAAAGAATTCTCTTATTTTATCAAAGTTTGTTTTTTCATACATCATTCTTCCTTTTCTATATTGTTCATTTCTTTTCATATATTTTTCTTCATTAAGTTCCAGTTCAATCAATATGTGGTCACTTTTACTTATTGGTGTTTTATATTCAATTTTGTCCACTATTCTAGGTTCAGATGTAATTATTAGGTCTAGTCTCGATGGCTCTTCTTCATTTCTATACCTAGTGTTCTCCTGTATCCATTGTGTCATTGTATGGTCAGTAACCATCTCAAGTAGAGCGTTTCCCCATGAGCCGTCTCCACCCTTTACTGTCATTTCTTCCCAGCAGATTTCTTTGCAATTAAAGTCGCCCATCATAACTATTCTTCCTCCCTCTTCCATTATCTTGTTTAATGCTATCTTTGTGTCCTCTAACATACTTTTATGTTCACTCTCTTCCCATGAGGCTGTTTTCGTGTGTGTGTGTGTGTGTGTGTGTGTGTGTGTGTGTGTGTGTGTGTGTGTGTGTGTGTGTGTGTGTGTGTGTGTGTGTGTGTGTGTGTGTGTGTGTGTGTGTGTGTGTGTGTGTGTGTGTGTGTGTGTGTGTGTGTGTGTGTGTGTGCATATGTAGCAGTAATGAAGGTATAATGAAATGAAAGGAAAACCCAGTTTAAAATAAAACAAGATAACAGACTAAATTAAATCAAGTAAAAGAAAAGAAAATTAGAAATAACCGGAAATCCTCTGTTGTATACATTAAAACAACTATACAATCTGACATATTCTTGAAGTTGTTTCATGTCATAGACTTCGAAAAGAGAATGAGGAAAATAGAAGAAAAGACAGTTGAAGGTCAAATCAGATATAAATCCGATGATGGTACGCGCCCACCTGTTGTTTCCCATGGCGTCGCAGGCCGTGGACGAGTAAAGTACATTTGCGAACACCCGATGCAGGCACGCACATGGCCGCGCAAACATACGTACGTTCTTCTTCAAGTGAATTAAGAGAGTACGTTCTCTTGTACAGCATTTATTACGATAATGTGTTTTGTGGATTCTGTGTAAGCAGTGACGAAAAAGTTTTCTGTAAGGCAATCAGAACACCAGTGCCGGATTTTTTTGTGCAAAATGACATGTAAATATCTCTATGTATGTATATATATATATCTGTCTGTCTATACACACACACGCACGCACACACACACACACACACACACACACACACACACACACACACACACACACACACACACACACACACACACACACACACACACACACACACATACACACACACACACACACACACCGACTCGGTGGCGCAGTTGGTAGAACGATGAACTACTAGCATGGTGGTGCGCGTAGTGCTTGGTTCGAATCCTGCCCAGGGCCGAAATTATTTCGGCACAGCTGCGCTTCGGGTCGTTACTCTGACTCTCGTGGGCGGGGAGTTGGGTGTGTGTGTGTGTGCAAGGTCATAGCATTACCCATAGATCGGACCTACGAGCTCTGAGCTCTCTTCCAGGAGGGAAATAGCTGTCGATCACGAGTCCAACACGTGATCCAAAGACCAAGTGAAAAAAATACACACACACACACACACACACACACACACACACACACACACACACACACACACACACACACACACACACACACACACACACACACACACACACACACACACACACACACACATATATATATATATATATATAAATATATATATATATATATATACATATGCAGGAAAAAAACCACTGGGAAATAAGAAGCTTAGTCCGAACGTTTTCGTCTATTTAAGACATTATCAAGGAATACACAGTTACAGAGACAAAGGTGGATATATATACATAAAGTAAAAGACAAGCTAGGAACATGGGAAGTACACACAAGATGCTTCACAATCAGGTAGAGCCGATGTTTACATATACGGACGTTTGGTCCATGACGTTACGTCACCCCCGCTTAGTAGCACTTGGAGAAGTTCTTACAATTTTATCAATAACAAAATCATCAAGTTTAAATAATCCTAAACTTAAATTGATATTATTGTCAAAGGTTTGTTTAATATGACTGGATTCGATGATGTTTCTTTCTAATAAGGATCTACAAGAAATTATTACATTCGAATTATCCCAGTCAATAGGATGATTGTGGTCTCTTACATGGACAAAAATGCCACTGGAACTTTGCCCACTCCTTACACTATATTTGTGCTGATTTATCCTAGTTTTTAAGTCTTTACCAGTTTGGCCGATATAAAATTTGTTACATTTAAGGCATGGAATAGAGTAAACACAACCCTCGTTTGCTTCAGGTGAATTTTTAATGAGCTTACTTTTTATAGTATTATTTTTGAAAACCAAGTTGATGTTGAATTGTTTGAGAATATTAGGCAGACCAATTAATTTCTCACTGTAAGGAAGAACCAAAAGGTTCTTTTTGTCAAATACTTTTCTTACGTGTGAGGTGTTATGGAAAGTTTTGTAAGCCATTTTATGAGAAGTGTTTACTAAGTGCTTTGGATATTTTAATTCAGAAGCTATGCTATATATCTTCCTCAGCTCATCATCCAAAAATTCCAGGCTACATATCCTGTAAGCTCTAAGGAACATAGAACTAAAGACAGAAAGTTTTGTCTTCTGATGATGAGCCGAGTAAAAGTGGACATATGATGCGACATTAGTAGGTTTTCTATAAACGTCATATTTAAATTGTTTACCATTTCGATGAATTAAAATATCCAAAAATGGCAACTTATTCTCTATTTCTATTTCAAAAGTAAATTTGATTGAAGGGACCATACCATTTAGTTTTTCAAGAAATAAATCTAATTTACGATTAACTGGCCAAAGACACAAGATATCATCAACATATCTTTTCCACACAACTTGTTGGGGAAGAATCCTAGGTAGTAGTTTCATCTAAAAAAATTCCATGTACAAGTTACTAAGTACTGGGGACAGAGGATTTCCCATTGCCATACCAAATTTTTGTACATAGAATTCACCATTAAAAACAAATTTACAATTTACAATACACAACTTAATAAGTTCAATTATGGTTTTAGCTGGAAGTGGCAAGTCATGTTTTGATAATAATTCTTCTTCAAGATATACCAATAAGTCAATTACGGGGACACGGGTGAAGAGCGAGGTTATATCAAAACTAACTAGTTTAAAATCATAACTGATTTCTAGATTATTCAAATAATTAATAAAATCAACATTATTTGTGACGTGGGAAGAAGATATAGTTACTATTTTGAGTCCCTTAGTGGGTACTATATCTTCTTCCCACGTCACAAATAATGTTGATTTTATTAATTATTTGAATAATCTAGAAATCAGTTATGATTTTAAACTAGTTAGTTTTGATATAACCTCGCTCTTCACCCGTGTCCCCGTAATTGACTTATTGGTATATCTTGAAGAAGGATTATTATCAAAACATGACTTGCCACTTCCAGCTAAAACCATAATTGAACTTATTAAGTTGTGTATTGTAAATTGTAAATTTGTTTTTAATGGTGAATTCTATGTACAAAAATTTGGTATGGCAATGGGAAATCCTCTGTCCCCAGTACTTAGTAACTTGTACATGGAATTTTTTTAGATGAAACTACTACCTAGGATTCTTCCCCAACAAGTTGTGTGGAAAAGATATGTTGATGATATCTTGTGTCTTTGGCCAGTTAATCGTAAATTAGATTTATTTCTTGAAAAACTAAATGGTATGGTCCCTTCAATCAAATTTACTTTTGAAATAGAAATAGAGAATAAGTTGCCATTTTTGGATATTTTAATTCATCGAAATGGTAAACAATTTAAATATGACGTTTATAGAAAACCTACTAATGTCGCATCATATGTCCACTTTTACTCGGCTCATCATCAGAAGACAAAACTTTCTGTCTTTAGTTCTATGTTCCTTAGAGCTTACAGGATATGTAGCCTGGAATTTTTGGATGATGAGCTGAGGAAGATATATAGCATAGCTTCTGAATTAAAATATCCAAAGCACTTAGTAAACACTTCTCATAAAATGGCTTACAAAACTTTCCATAACACCTCACACGTAAGAAAAGTATTTGACAAAAAGAACCTTTTGGTTCTTCCTTACAGTGAGAAATTAATTGGTCTGCCTAATATTCTCAAACAATTCAACATCAACTTGGTTTTCAAAAATAATACTATAAAAAGTAAGCTCATTAAAAATTCACCTGAAGCAAACGAGGGTTGTGTTTACTCTATTCCATGCCTTAAATGTAACAAATTTTATATCGGCCAAACTGGTAAAGACTTAAAAACTAGGATAAATCAGCACAAATATAGTGTAAGGAGTGGGCAAAGTTCCAGTGGCATTTTTGTCCATGTAAGAGACCACAATCATCCTATTGACTGGGATAATTCGAATGTAATAATTTCTTGTAGATCCTTATTAGAAAGAAACATCATCGAATCCAGTCATATTAAACAAACCTTTGACAATAATATCAATTTAAGTTTAGGATTATTTAAACTTGATGATTTTGTTATTGATAAAATTGTAAGAACTTCTCCAAGTGCTACTAAGCGGGGGTGACGTAACGTCATGGACCAAACGTCCGTATATGTAAACATCGGCTCTACCTGATTGTGAAGCATCTTGTGTGTACTTCCATGTTCCTAGCTTGTCTTTTACTTTATGTATATATATCCACCTTTGTCTCTGTAACTGTGTATTCCTTGATAATGTCTTAAATAGACGAAAACGTTCGGACTAAGCTTCTTATTTCCCAGTGGTTTTTTTCCTGCATATTATTTTCACGTGTGCCTTGTGAATTACTGCAAAATATACATATATATATATATGTGCATATTATATATATGTATATATATATATATATATACATATATATATGTATATATATATATGTATATATATATATATATAAGTCTAAATAAAAATATTCTTCTAAAAAACGCTGTGCAAGTCGGGGACAGGTGGTATTACGGTGACACTTTGTCCTAAAAATATTCTTGAAAAAGCGCTTGGGTAAGTCGGAGTCAGGTGGTCTTCTTCTTCTTCTTCTTCTTCTTCTTCTTCTTCTTCTTCTTCTTCTTCTTCTTCTTCTTCTTCTTCTTCTTCTTCTTCTTCTTCTTCTTCTTCTTCGTCGCGTTCTTCTTCTTCTTCTTCTTCGCGTTCTTCTTCTTCGCGTTCTTCTTCTTCTTCGTTTTCTTCTTCTTCTTCTTCTTCTTCTTCTTCTTCTTCTTCTTCTTCTTCTTCTTCTTCTTCTTCGCGTTCTTCTTCTTCTTCTTCTTCTTCTTCTTCTTCTTCCTCGCGTTCTTCTTCGCGTTTTTCTTCGCGTTCTTCTTCGCGTTCTTCTTCGCATTCTTCTTCGCGTTCTTCTTCGCGTTCTTCTTCTTCGCGTTCTTCTTCTTCTTCTTCGCGTTCTTCTTCTTCGCGTTCTTCTTCTTCGCGTTCTTCTTCGTGTTCTTCTTCCTCGCGTTCTTCTTCCTCGCGTTTATCTTCGCGTTCTTCTTCGAGTTCTTCTTCGCATTCTACTTCGTGTTCTTCTTCGCGTTCTTCTTCGCGTTCTTCTTCGCGTTCTTCTTCCTCGCGTTTTTCTTCGCGTTCTTCTTCGTGCTGGGGATCCCGTGTTGGGGTTCCGCCCCGAGGCCGAGGGCGAAGGGGAAAACGAGGGATTAGACCGCGGAAAGCTGCGGCCGTAGGCAGCTGTTTGCGCAGCCAAGCCCCCAGCGAAGCCGGGGAGGGCGAAGCCCGCGGCTTGTATGTATATATATATATATATATATATATATATATATATATATGTAAATATATATATGTATATATATATATATATATATATATATGAAAAAGGTGGAAAAAGAGTCACGGGTCTCGTTCCGAGTTTATTCCTGACCGGTCTCGCTTGTAGCTTCTTCTGAAGAAGGTACAATCGAGACCGGTCAGGAATAAACTCGGAACCAGGCCCGTCTCTTCTTCCACCTTTCTCAACTTGTCACAGTGTCTCAATATATATATATATATATATATATATATATATATATATATATATATATGTATATAGATATATATATATATATATATATATATATGCAAAAATTCAATGTTGCTTGCTATCACAACACTTTTTTCATTTCTAGAAATATTATCGTATAACTTTTATTTAGTTTTTGGGTATAAAGGCATAGCTTGAAGTACCGTATTATGGGGATGCACTCCTTGGAATCTATCCTGGTTAAAGACGAACTATTTCATTTAATGTATGGAGATACTGCCGTATCGTCTGACATCGTTTGTTTCACGCGATGTGATGTTCTGGTCAGCGGAACACGATGCTGTGAATCTAAGGATTCAAAAAGGAACCTTTCCACTGCAGATTAATGAAAATAAACGAGGGTAATTGAAACTGGTGAGAGGATAGCTTCTGTAAGACTCGGTGACGGGGAAGTAGGCGTAAGAAGATTTGAGGGAAGAGGAAGAAGAAGAAAAGGATGATGAGGAGGAGAATGAAGAAGAGGAGGAAAAGGAGGAGGAGGAGAAGGAGGAGAAGGAGGAAGAAGAGAAGAGGCGGAGGAGGAGGAAGGATAGGAGGAGAGGGTAGTTGAAGTGGAAACAAGACGGAAGTGAATGTTTTTCCTGTCGATTTGAGCCGCCGACGGGGGACGACGGGATAATCCGAACGGTTTGTTACGCTGGACTTCGTTCACTTCGTGTTTCTTCCTTGTTCTCTCTTTTATTCTTCTTCTTTTAAGAATAAATAAACAAATTGATAAAGAGTAACTTATACTCTTTATCAATTTGTTTATTTATCCATTCAAACATTCATTAATTTGTAGTCAGAGGTGGGTTGCACGTATTTCATTAGTATGGTTTGTTGATGTCGATAAAAGTGTAAACGCAAAATCATTCTAAAAATTCTAGAGACAAAATATAATATCCGGTGCTCTCGTTATTTATCAAACAATTACTATATGATAAAAGTGTATTAAGTGCTTGTTACGTTTATCAGTACAAAAGAAAAAAACCATTGCTATTCAGCACTACGAAAAGCGGAAATAAAGAAAACAAACTTCAGAAGGTTGCTTGACGAGCGAGGAAGACTGAGAACCAAGAACCGAAGACCGAGTAGATGCGAACGCTTCGTATCGGACAGGCTGTTCAGAAGCATGAGTGACAAAATAAGCCATGGGACTTACCCCGCGGGGGAGGTGGACGATGCCTCGCGTCCGGACACCTGACCACCATCGACACAAAGCCGAGGATACCAAAATTCCCCAACCGCTCTCTTTTCACCCTCTAAGGTGAAAAAAAAAAAAAAAATCCACTTTTACCCTCAGCACATCTGCTTCATGCGCATGAGTCGTTCGGTATGGTTCTCGAGGAAGTTGCTTCGTTCTCGTTATACTTAACGAAGTCGTTACTGAGATGTTTCGGAAGCGGGGATAATCTCCCTTGTAAACACGGGTGGTTTCGCGCCTCCGACCGCCCTGCAGGCCAAATAGGGCGGACTGGGGCGGGCAAGTGTAGACCCCCCTCCTTCGGCTGGCAAAGTTGCCGACAAATGTTCCTTTACCCACACAACCATTTCCACTACCGGAATGCACCTTATGTTACTGCATTTTTCTCCCTCTATCTCACTCTCTTCGGTTGTCCTCTACATTTTTTTTTTCAGTGAAACTACTAATATAGCATTATTTACCTCGTCCTCCCCCTTTTTTTTCTTTCCCTTTCCCCTTCCTTCCCTTCATTTCTCTTTCTTTTTCTTCCCTTTTCATTCCTTCCCTCCCCTCTCTTTCCATTCCTCCCTTCCATTTTCTTTTCTTACCTTCCTTTCCCTTACCCTCCCTTTACATTCATTTTTTATATTTTCTTATTTCTCTCCCTTTCCTTCCCTTTCCATTCCTCACTTTACCTTTCCTTTCCATTTCTTTCTTTATTTCCCCTTTCCTGTCTATTTCTTCCCTTTCCTTTCCATTTCTTACCGTCCATTTCCTTCCCATTTATTATCTTCACTTTCCTTCCCATCTATTACCTTCCCTTTCCGTCCCTTTCCTTTCCATTTCTTACCTTTCCTTGTCTTTTCATTTCTTAGCTTCTTTTTCCTTTCCACTTCTTTACTTCCCATCTATTACCTACCCTTTCCTTCCCTTTTCTTTCCATCTATTACCTTCCCTTTCCTTTCCATTTCTTACCTTTCCTTGTTTTCATCTCTTATCTTCCCTTTCTTTTCCACTTCTTTCCTTCCCTCTCTATTCCTTCCCTTCTCTTCCTGTACCTTTCCTTACCCTCTCTTCCCTTTCTCTTTCTTTCATTTTTCTTTACTTTCCTTTATTTTTCTCTTTTCTATGCTTTTCTTGCCCTTCCTTTCCCTTCTTTTCTCTTACTTCCCCTTCATTTCCCTTCCCTCCCCTTCATTTTCCTTCCTCCCCATTCCTTCCCCCCCCCCCAGTTTCCTTTTTGTCTACTCTTTTCCCCTTCCATCACCTCCCCTCACCTTCCCCTTACTCCCTTTCTTCACGTTTCTACTTCCCTTTTGTTTTCTATTTAACAACGACCTTTCATGGTTTATGTTTGTCCCCCTACCCCCTTCCCCCTTTTCCCTTTCCTCTTCCCCCTGTCCCTTCCCCCCTTCCTTCTTCCCCCTTCCCCCTTCCTCTTTCCCCTTCCCCTTAATACTAAAAATGTAGGTACAGTCAACCTGTGTTGAAAAAGGGCAACAGCTCTCAGCCCTTCTGATACCGTTCAAGTTCCTTCTTAGATAAAGGTTTTGGATTCTGTTCTCAATAGGAAGGTGAAGAAACTTTAGTGCTCATAGACTTCTTTCCAACCGAACCGTCAGTACAGCTTTCGTAAACTGCTTAGCTTTTTTTCTGTCTGCTGCAACAGAGGTATTCAAGCATTTGTTAAACTATGATACAAATTCTTTGTTTTTTAACTGCGGAATCCATTTATTGTTTTTTTTTCTGGTCATTTTTCTGATTCTTACTCCG
>NC_134796.1:27085304-27095304 GCF_046742065.1 Oratosquilla oratoria
GAAAGATGGGGAGAGAGAGAGGGTAAAGGAGGGAGAGAGGGAAACAAAGATAAAAGCAAATAGAGGTGAAGACGACATGACTTAAACACTGCAGGAATAAGAGAGAGAGAGAGAGAGAGAGAGAGAGAGAGAGAGAGAGAGAGAGAGAGAGAGAGAGAGAGAGAAGGAAAGTAGGAGAAGAAGTGGAAACAGAGTCGACATGTCTAATACATTGTGGCAGTGGTGGGGGAGGGAGAGGGGGAAAGGGGGAGGACACATTAGTCGGCGGGTGTAAGCCGTGCCGTCGGGTGCGCCTGTGCAAATCTCTTCAGAACCCTTCAGGCGTGAAATGACTTCCTAAGCTTTTCTCGGATTCAAACGTCGACGGTAATTCCCGAGTTTTGATGGTGCCACACACGACCTTTCCCTACCCCCTCCTCCCCCTCTTCTCCCTCCTCTCGTCCCTTCCTCCCCACACACTTTCTTAATATCTTTGGTTTTGATAAATGTGAGCCTGGAGGGGGGATTTGCTATAGTGTTGATTTTTATATTCTTCTATTTGTACACACACACACACACACACACACACACACACACACACGCACGCACACACACACACACACACACACACACACACACACACACACACACACACACACACACACACACACACACACACACACACACACACACACACACACGCACACACACACGAACACACACACACACACACACACACACACACACACACACACACACACACACACACACACGCACACACACACACACACGACTCGGTGGCGCGGTTGGTAGAGTCCCCGACTGTCACTGCGGCGGTCCGGGTTCGAATCCTGCCCAGGGCTGAAATAATTTCAGTATCGCTGCAGTTCGAGTCGTTACTCCAACTCTCGTGGGTGGTGAGTTGGGTGTGTGTGTGCATGTAAGGTCACAGCATTACCCATAGATCGGTCATACGAGCTCTGAGTTCTCTCCCGGGAGGGAAATAGCTGTCGATCAAGAGTCCAACACGTAATCCAAAGACCAAGGTGAATACACACACACACACACACACACACACACACACACACACACACACACACACACACACACACACACACACACACACACACACACACACACACACACACACACACACACACACACACACACACGCATGCACACACACACACACACACGCACACACGCACACACGCACACACACACACACACACACACGCGCGCGCGCGCGCACACATACATACACACACACACACACACACACACACACACACACACACACACACACACACACACACACACACACACACACACACACACACACACACACACACACACACACACACATAAAACCACCCTTCAGTCAAAGTTTACCAGGCCAGTCACTTACAAATGTTAGTCATAACGAGGAACGCTTTTATATAGGGGAGAGAATAGTAGATATCTCAAGAAAAGTTAAGAATTTAAAATGGAGATGAGGAGAAAAATGTCATGCAAAAATAGGAAGGGTAGAAGAATAGGTGGATCACTGATATTTGAGGAAAAAAAAGAGATTACAGGGTTAACACTAAACTTAACTCAATTGAAAGGGGATTAGTGGGTTGACAAAACAAAGCACACACTAGCATCATTCTTCCCGGCGTGATGAGGGAGGGAGAGAGGGATGGAGGGTGGAAGAGGTTTTGCACAGTTCTAAAATCAATCTTCTGTATTAACATACAGTACAAATACTCATTTATCGAAGCTTACCACTCCTACTCCTCCAACTCTTTTATTTCTCCTTTTCCTTTGTTTTCCTCTTGCCTCGTCCTCCCTTCCCTCGCCTTGCCATGCTTTGACTTACCCTTCACTTGAACTGACTTTCCTTTATTTCTTGCCCTCGCATTCCTTTCCCTTTGTTTTCCTTGTCTTACCTCGCTTTGCCTTATCCTCCTTCCTTTTCCTTTGTCTTATTTTTATTTGCCTTATTTTTATTTGACTGGGAAACTTTAACAGATCATGAAGCGAAGAAATTCCTAGATGTGGTACAGGATAATTTCCTAAAACAAGTGATTACCGATCCTACGAGGGGACAAAATACCCTGGACTTAATTTTAACAAATAATGAGCACCAAATTAGCAGCGTAATAGTGGGAGATAGTCTAGGCTCTAGCGATCATCAAGAAATAAGATTTAATGTTATTTGGGAAAAATTAAAAAGTACGAATAACGTTCAAGTACCAGACTGCAGGAAAGCAAAATTTGACAATATAAAAACCTATTTGAAATTTAATACGAAATGTCATGCGGACGTTTCAGACATTGTCGTTTCTCGTAGCGGGGCTGAGAGTCAGATCGGTACCAAGAGCTGGGTCACGGAGGGTAATATGCATACCTTAGGTCAGGTCATTTGGGGGCGAGGGCCCAACAGTCAGGTCAGCGATTTAGAAGAAATGTATAGCAATCTAACTGATCTAATTATTAATGCACAAAACACATTCGTCCCCCTAAAGTCAATACGGAAAAATAGTAATACTCTTAAATGGATGACGGACAGATTGAAACATGAGATCGGAATGAAAAGAGGACTTTACGTAAAAATAAAGAACGGAGAATCACACCTTAGATCAAGATATAACGAAATGGCAAAGCTGGTTAAAAGGAATACACTTACTGCGAAACGTAATTATGAAATCAAGGTGGCCAGTCAAGCAAAATCCAACCCAAAGGGTTTCTTTCATCTCTATAGAACAAAAAATAAAGAAAGAATAGGACCAATTAAAAACACAGAAACGTAATTATGATATCAAGGTGGCCAGTCAAGCAAAATTCAACCCAAAGGGTTTCTTTCATCTCTATAGAACAAAAAATAAAGAAAGAATAGGACCAATTAAAAACGATGAAAATGACATGATAGAATCGGAGGAAAAAATGAGTGAGGATTTTAACAATTATTTTCTATCGGTGTTTACTAATGAGAGGTTAGATAAAGTACCTGACTGCGATCTGATTTACAGAGGGGATGAAAAAAGTAGTCTATCTAATATCAGCATTAGTAAAGAAGAAGTAGTCAAGCAGATTGAAAGACTTAAAGCTACAACATCTCCGGGTCCAGAAGAAATTTTTCCAAGAATGCTTAAGGAGTGTAAATTTGAAATCTGTGACTAGTTAACTGAAATATTCAATAAATCGGTAGACACTGGTTTTGTGCCAACTGCTTGGATGCAGGCAAACGTTGTTCCTATTTTTAAGAAGGGATATAGATCGTCCATATGCAACTACAGGCCAATCAGTTTGACATCGGTTATAGGAAAAATGCTTGAATCAATAATAGTAAATAGACTCAGAGAACACATCGAAGGGCATAATTTAATTCGTGATTCACAGCATGGTTTCTCCAAGGGTAAGTCATGTGTGACTAATCTTCTATCCTTTTACACTAAAGTATATAAGGCGTCAGATAACAATGAAAATTACGATGTTATTTACCTTGACTTTAGCAAAGCGTTCGACAAGTTGCCTCACCAGAGACTACTAAATAAAATCAAAGCCCATGGCATAGGAGGAAAAGTGTTAGAATGGATTAGAGCTTGGATTAGTAACACAAAACAACGGGTCACCATAAATGGAATGAAATCTAGGTGGGGCAATGTTACTATCGGGGTCCCCCAGGGCTCGGTTTTGGGTCCCTTGTTGTTCATTATGTACATAAATGACTTAAACGATGGGATAAATAGTGATGTTAGTAAGTTTGCGGACGACACTAAAATAGGACGCCTAATTGGGTCAGGAGACGACGCAGAGATTCTGCAGGATGATCTTAATAAATTGTTAACGTGGTCGGTGAAATGGCAAGTGAACTTCAATATCTCTAAGTGTAGCGTGTTAAACGTAGGGCTACACAACCCCGAAAATAGATACATCATAGATAGCACGTTTTTAGAAAAATCTGAGTGCGAGAGGGACTTGGGAGTTCTGGTGAGTCCGGACCTTAAAACCAGGAAGCAGTGCATTAGCGCCAGAAATAAAACTAACAGAGCATTAGGTTTCATTGCTAGGACGGTAACGAATAGAACTGCAGAGGTAATTATTAAACTCTATCTAGCGATAGTTAGACCCATCCTTGACTATGCGGTACAGTTTTGGTCTCCGTCCTACAGAATGGACATAAATTCACTAGCACCAGTACAGAGAAGAATGACCAAAATGATACATGGACCTGGAAATTTGCCTTACGAAGAGAGGCTTAGGCACCTAAACTTACACTCTCTGGAAAGACGCAGAGTGCGGGGTGATCTAATAGAAGTGTTCAAGTGGATCAAAGGCTATAACAAGGGAGATGCAAACAAGGTCATCATAATAAAACAACAGGGCAAGACTCGCAGTAATGAGTATAAACTGGACAAATTTAGATTTAAGAAGGAAATAGACAAGAATTGGTTTACTAATAGGGTGGTCGATGAATGGAATAAACTTAGTAACCATGTAGTAAGCGCTGAAACTATCAGTTGTTTTAAAAAACGATTAGACAACTTTATGGATGGGGACGACAGGTGGTGTTGGATACGGAGCTGCCTAGTGTAAGCCTTATGGTCTCTTGCAGTCTCCTTTATTCTTATGTTCTTATGTTATGTTCTTTCATTTCTTGCCTTTCTTTCTCTACCCTTCTATCCCTTCCCATACCTACCCTTCCCTTCTTTCCCTTACCCTTCCTTTTCTTTTATTTTTTCGTTCCCTTCCTTCTCCTTCCTTTTCCTTTCCTTCTCTTTTTTTCCTACCCTTCCCCTCCCTTCCCCTCTCTTCTTTTCGTTTCTTCTTTCTTTCCCTCCCCTTCCTGTATATTCAGTTCCTTTCCCTCCTTCTCTTTCTTTACCTTCTTTTTCCTCCTTTCCCTTCCATTTTCTTCCCCTTAACTTTTTTTCCTTCGTTTTCTACTTCCTCTCCTTTCCTTCTACACCCTTCTTTCCCTCTCTTCCCCTTCCCTTCCTTTTCCTACCCTTCCATTTGCTTCCCTTTACCTTCGTTGCCTTCTCTTATCCTTGCTCCCCTTCCCTCCCCTTCCCTCCACTTCTCATCCCAACTTTCTTTCCTTGCCCTCAGCTCCACACCTCTCCCCACCACTTTCCAACCTTCTTCCCCTCCCCCTTTTTACCCTTTCCCTTTCCAACCTCCCTTCCATCCTTCCCCCTTCCTGTCTCCTCCACCTCCATCTCTACAAAGGATTACAAAGGCGGAGCATGCCGACAGGAGACCTTTTGATCCATATCTAGGTCGGATGCGAAAAAAATCATAATAATAAAATAATAAATAAAAACTATAATAATGTAAATAACAAATAAAATACATAAATAAATGCATAGGTATAGTTAAATAATAGACAAACAGGTAAATAGCAAATAATGATAAATTGACATATAACTAATAATAAATGAAAATCAAACAGACAAATGGTAACAAAACAAAGACAAATAATATAAAATAAATTATAATCATTATAGCATCTTGCTTAGGTGTTTATCTAAATGATTCTTAAAGCTTCGAACTGAACTACATTGCACTACCTGTGCAGGAAGTTTATTCCATTCATTAACTACACGGTTGGCAAAGTTGTTTCTACCTACTTCTAAATTGAATCTATTTTCGGATAGTTTGAGACCATTGTTTCTTGTCTGATTCTCATTCAATGTGAAAATTTTGTCACTTTTGATGTTGTCAATTCCCTTTAAAATCTTAAAGACCTGTATCAAGTCACCTCTGAGTCTACGCTTTTTTAGGGAAAACAGATTCATATGTTTTAGTCAATTTTCGTATGATTTATTTTTGATACTTGGAATCAGTTTTGTGGCTCGCCGTTGTACTTTTTCCAGTCTGTCAATGTCTTTAATGAGATTCGGTGACCATACGGAAAGAGCATATTCCAAATGTGAACGAACTAACGATTTATATAGCTTGTTAATGAGTGATGGACTTTTGAAATCAAAAGATCGCGCAATCAGTCCTAGGATCTTATTTGCTTTCTCAGAGGTTGAAATACACTGCTTGGATGATTTGAGTTCGTTACTGATAATTACGCCGATATCCTTTTCACTATCCACTTTTGTTAACGAATTTCCAAATAACTTGTAATCGTACTTACTGTTGTTTTTACCTATGTGCATTACCTTGCATGTACTTGTGCTAACGTTACTCCCATATTCAAAAAAGGTGACAAAAAGAAGCCAAATAACTATAGGCCTATAAGTTTGACTTCAATCGTAGGAAAAATAATGGAAACTATCATCAGAGATGCTATCGAACATCATTTAGAAAGTAACCGTTTGACAAATGATAGCCAGCATGGTTTCAGACGGAAACGTTCTTGCGTGACTAACTTACTCGAATTCTACAACACAGTTATCTCGAATTATGACAAAAGAAACAATATAGATCTAATATATCTAGACTTTGCAAAAGCTTTTGATACCGTCCCACACGAAAGACTACTTACTAAATTAGCTTTGCACGGAATAAGTGGTAGCCTATTAGGTTGGACTAGTAATTGGTTGAATGGTCGAAAACAGAGAGTTGTTTTAAATGGAAAAACTTCTGGATGGAAAAGTGTTGCAAGTGGAGTTCCTCAGGGTTCCGTTCTTGGGCCACTTCTATTCATAGTATATATAAATGATATAGACCATGGACTAAAATCTACTGTTTCCAAATTTGCTGATGATACAAAACTGTGCGGAGTGGCAAATGATCACTCAAACCAATTAGATATTCAAGTAGATTTAGATAAATTACAGCAATGGTCTGAAAAGTGGCTAATGAAATTTAACACAAGTAAATGCAAGGTAATGCACACAGGTAAAAATAACAGTAAGCACGATTACAAGTTATTTGGTAATTCGTTAACAAAAGTGGATAGTGAAAAGGATCTCGGCGTAATTATCAGTAACGACCTCAAATCATCCAAGCAGTGTATTTCAGCCTCTGAGAAAGCAAATAAGATTCTGGGACTGATTGCGCGATCTTTTGATTTCAAAAGTCCATCACTCATTAACAAGCTATATAAATCGTTAGTTCGTCCACATTTGGAATATGCTGTTTCTGTATGGTCACCGAATCTCATTAAAGACATTGACAGACTGGAAAAAGTACAACGGCGAGCCACAAAACTGATTCCAAATATAAAAAATAAATCATACGAAAATCGACTAAAACACATGAATCTGTTTTCCCTAAAAAAGCGTAGACTCAGAGGTGACTTGATACAGGTCTTTAAGATTTTAAAGAGAATTGACAACATCAAAAGTGACAAAATTTTCACATTGAATGAGAATCAGACAAGAAACAATGGTCTCAAACTATCCGGAAATAGATTCAATTTAGAAGTAGGTAGAAACAACTTTGCCAACCGTGTAGTAAATGAATGGAATAAACTTCCTGCACAGGTAGTGCAATGTAGTTCAGTTCAAAGCTTTAAGAATCAGTTAGATAAATACCTAAGTAAGATGCTGTAATGATTATAATTTATCTTATATTATTTGTTTTTGTTTTGATATCATTTGTCTGTCTGATTTTCATTTATAATTAGTTATATGTCAATTTATTATTATTTACTATTTACCTGTTTGTTTATTATTTAACTATACCTATGCATTTATTTATGTATTTTATTTGTTATCTACATTATTATATTTTTTATCTATTGTTTTATTATTAATATGATTTTTTTTCGCATCCGACCTAGATATGGATCAAAAGGTCTCCTGTCGGCATGCTCCGCCTTTGTAATCCTTTGTAATTAGCCACTTTTCAGACAGCTGCTGTAATTTATCTAAATATTCTTGAATATCTAATTGGTTTGAGTGATCATTTGCCATTCCGCACAGTTTTGTATCATCAGCAAATTTGGAAACAGTAGATTTTAGTCCATGGTCTATATCATTTATATATACTATGAATAGAAGTGGCCCAAGAACGGATCCCTGAGGAACTCCACTTGTAATATTTTTCCATCTAGAAGTTAACCCATTTAAAACAACTCTCTGTTTTCGACCATTCAACCAATTACTAGTCCAACCTAATAGGCTACCACTTATTCCGTGTAAAGCTAATTTAGTAAGTAGTCTTTCGTGTGGGACGGTATCAAAAGCTTTTGCAAAGTCTAGATATATTAAATCTATATTGTTTCTTTTGTCATAATTCGAGATAACTGTTGTAGAATTCGAGTAAGTTAGTCACGCAAGAACGTTTTCGTCTAAAACCATACTGGCTATCATTTATCAAGCGGTTACTTTCTAAATGATGTTCGATAGCATCTCTGATGATAGTTTCTATTATTTTTCCAACGATTGAAGTCAATCTTATAGGCCTATAGTTATTTGGCTTCTTTTTGTCACCTTTTTTGAATATGGGAGTAACGTTAGCTAGCTTCCATTCTCTTGGGACATCTCCGGATATGATGGATTTCTTGAAAATATATTCTAATGGAACAACAATCTCATTTTTCATTTCCTTTAAGATTCTTGGATGCCAACCGTCAGGCCCTGGTGTTTTATTAACTTTGAGTTTCTCTATACACCTTTTAATATTTTCTTTTGTTATATTTACCGTAGTGAGTAAGTTTACCTTAGACTTTTCACAGGTTTCAGTTTGGAGTTCACTTTGAGGTGTTTCGTTTACGAATACCAAGCTAAAATAACTGTTTAAGATATTACACATTCCTTCATTTGAATATTCAAGTTGATCGTCAGCAGATAACAATGGACCAATGTGATTCCTAACAACCTTTTTATCTCTAATGTAACTATAGAATTCTTTGGGATTCTCTTTTGATTTATCAGCGATGTTCATTTCGTATTGTCGTTTTCTTTTTCTTATTGTCTTTTTTAAATCTCTCTGTATTGATACATAGTTTTCATAGTCATTAGATGCACCCGAGCACTTATATTTCTTATAAGCCTGTCTCTTTTCAGCAATACTTTTTTCAGTTTCTTTGTTGAGCCACTTTGGGCGAGCCTGATTTGGGGGACATCTGTCCTTAAAAGAAATGTAAGTATGAATCATCTTAGTGAGCGTATTTTGAAATATTTCCCACATCTGATCTACAGGTATTTCGTTTAATTTTGCCTCCCAATCTGTAAGCTGAAGGTCCTGAGGTAGTCCTTTGAACTGAGCTTTACTGAAAACGGGTATTTTAGAAACACAAGTATCTATTCTAAAATTATTTAGGAGTTTGAATCTAAATAAGTTGTGATCGCTATTTGCAACAGTTTCACCGACTTCTACATCAGTTACCATGCTTTCGCGGCTAGTGATCAATAGATCGAGTAAGTTTCCATATCTTGTGGGCTTTTTATATGCTGAATTAAGTAATTGTCACCAAGAAAATCAATCAAGCGACTACCTATATGGCCATGTTCAAGGGTCATCCAATCAATGTCAGTAAAATTGAAATCGCCCATTATCAATAAATCCCGGTTGCAGAAACTAGACAGTTCTTGAAATAACAGTTTGTCGTTTGCTAATGATAATGTCTTTGGCCTATATATTACACCTATATTCATTTTTTGTCCATTTGTGTGGGTTAACTCAACCCACAAACTATCATATGCATCCTGTTTCACTTTCTCCAAAACACAAGCATGAACATTGTTTTTAACGTACAACAGAACACCCCCACCTTTCTTGTGGTTTCTATCCTGATGAAAGTGTTTAAATCCCGCAATATTAAATTCAGTTTCGAACTCTATACCATTTAACCATGTCTCAGTTATTCCTATCATATCGAGATTTTCGCTTTTGACATACGCCTGTATTTCTTGAAATTTCTTTCTAATACTACGAGCATTAAAGTACATGGTTTTAAGAAACTCGTGATTATTTCTTACATTATCATTTTGTTTTTTATTTATACCTTGCTCTATATTATTATTTGGTCCTTCATTGACATTCAATGCCTCATTAACATTTCTCCCATCAAAATTAACCAAGCCCCCTCTCCCTCCTATTCCCTCCCCTCTTTTCTTATTCCCGGCCCTCC
>NC_134796.1:27097804-27100304 GCF_046742065.1 Oratosquilla oratoria
AGGAAGATCCATCAAATTACAGACCGGTGTCCCTGACAAGCACAGTAGCAAAAATTTGCGAAAAGGTCGTCAAAAATAGATGAGTTAAATATTTGGAAGAAAAACTATACTGAATCTAAATCAACTTAGATTCAGACAAGGAAGATCATGCACAATAAACTTGATCTGCTTCTATTCAAGATTGATAGACATAATACAAGGGAGAGATGGTTGGGCAGACTGTGCCTTTCTGGACCTACAAAAGGCATTTGATAAGGTAATACACAAGAAACTAATAAGGAAAATAGAGTCAATAGGTGGTATCAGAGGAAAATTATTGGAATGAATGAAAGACTTCCTGACGGGGAGGAAAATGAGAGTAGTACATACATACATATACCAAGGCTTTTTTCCCCTTACAAGGGAGGTAGCCAAAAAGGAAAAGGCATAAAATCATTCCCACCCATTCCATCCCTGAATACACTCCACACCCCTCCACCCTCCCTCTCATCTTAGCACTCCCTGGATGACGGGTCATCCCTGCACCTTGTCCACCGCCCTGGGTCAGAGGAAAAAAAAAAAAAATGAGAGTAGTAATTAGAAATAAATTCTCAAATTGGGAAGAAATGAAAAGTGGTGTCCCGCAGGGATCAGTACTGGCCACGATCATGTTTGCCATACACATAAATAACATGGACGAAGGAGTAGAGTGCTATATGAATTTCTTTGCAGACGACGCAAAAATACAAGAGTTACAATCCTCTTCAGTTTTTACTTTCTTTAGAAAGTAAAAACTGAAGAGGATTGTAACTCATTACGACAAGACTTGGACAAGATCTGGAAATGGACTCAAAAGTGGGAAGTGAAATTCAATATCAAGAAATGTAGTATAATGGAATTTGGAAAAAGTAAAAACAGAATGTCGAGAGATTATAAAATTGGTGAAGAAGAGGTAAAAAAAGTAAACTCGGAAAAAGACCTTGGAGTGATGATTAGCAAAGACTTGACACCGGATAAGATATTGATAAAATAGTCGAAGAAACCTACAATTTATTGAGATCATTAAAAGTGGCATTTGCCCATTTGGATGAGGAAATGATAAAAAGATATTAACTACACTAATAAGACCAAAACTCGAGTACGCAGCAACACTATGAGCACCCAGTGCCAAAAAAAAAAAAAAAAAAAAAAAAAATTAGAAAGAATACAAAGAGCAACAACAAAACTGGCACCAACTCTTTCCAAAATGACATATGAACAAAGACTGTCCAAATTAGAATTATCAACTCTGAAACAAAGAAGGGAAAGAGGAGACCTACTAACTATTTATAGAATTATGAAGGGAATTGAAACCTTAGATAAAAATGATTTATTGAAATGGGAGAATGGAAACACAGGAGGAAACGAAAAAAAAAATGAAGTTTTAGAGACAGATTATTTCATAAGGATAATGGGTAGAGACACGCTTTGGCTGAGGTATGTGGACGACGTCCTTGTCATCGCTCCGAAAGAGGTACAATTAGATGACAAGTTGAGTAGATTGAATCATGTCGAACCAAACATCCAGTTTACTATCGAACACGAGACGGGTAACAGACTAGCTTTCTTGGATACGGTGATTTAGAGGAGAGGTAGTAAGATATCATTCTCTGTCTACAGGAAAAGCACCAATAAAGACGATGTGATACATTTATACTCAGCGCATAGCAACAAAATTAAAAACGGAGTGGTTATAGGATTTTTCTGAAGGGCGTACCGTATTTGTAGTGAAGAATTTTTAGATGATGAAATCAAATATATTTTCAAAGTATTCACTAAACTCAGATACCCGGAAGGACTACTGCACAGATTGAGGAAGAAAGCAACGGTAATAATGAGAAGGAAGAAGGACGACTGGTCTGGAGAAGGCAGGGCGGGTTTTTTGTCCGTCCCCAACTCGAAGTACGCGGAGGAGTTGGGACATATTCTCACAAAAGCGGGTGTGAGCGTTGCTTTCTCCACGGGTACAAAATTAGGAGAAGTTGTCAAGAATAGAAATAAATCAGAAAAGGATATAGAGAAGGGCGCGATTTACAATATACCATGTGGTGGTTGTCCGTTAGGATATTATGGAGAGACGGGAAGATCAGTGGAGCTACGGACATATGAGCACAAAAATGACGTCAGAGCTCACAGAACCTCCAACTCGCTAGTAGTTCATTTAGACCAATGTGGTCATCTTCCAGATTGGAACAAGATAGAGGTGCTCCACAAAGGTCTAGAGAAAAAGAAAAGAAAAATAGTGGAGGCAGCCTACATTACTTCCCACCCCTGCATCAACCATAGGGAAGGGTTTATAAAATTAGCAGGAGCGGTAGGTACTCTGATTGTCAAGGAGGTAAAAAGGACAATTGAGAACGGAGGGAGAAGTGACATGGTCGGAGTCACATGAAAAGGGTAGAGGACGGATGAGAGTATAGAGGGAGGGGAACACGGCAAGGATGGATTATATAAGCTGTTAATTTTCTGAAACTGTATGTAC
>NC_134796.1:27105304-27122804 GCF_046742065.1 Oratosquilla oratoria
TCCTCTTCCTCTCCTCCATCTCCTGTTCCTTCTTCTCTTTCTCTACGCCCTTTCCCTCTTTCCCTTCCCCTCTTCCTCCTCTCCCCCTCTCCCTCTTCCTCCTCCTCCTCCTCCTCTCTCTCCTCCTCCTCTTCCTCTCTATCTCCCTCCTTCCCTCCTTCTCCTCTTCCTCCTTATCACTCTCTTCCCCCTCCCCCTCCTCTCCCCTCCTCTTCTCCTCCTTCTCTATCTCCTCTTGCTCTTCCTTTCACCCCGTTCCTTCCGTTTCCCTCTGTCCCTACTCCTCCCTCGCTTTCTCTTCTTCATTTTCCTCCCTCTCGCCCTCTTCCTTTCTCTCCTCCTCCTCCTCCTCCTCCTCTTCCTCCTCCTCCTCCTCCTCCTCCTCTTCCTCCTCCTCCTCCTCCTCCTCCTCTTCCTTCTCCTCCTCCTCCTCCTTCTTATTCCCGCCCCTTCCTCCTCCTCATGTTGCTTACCTAGTGACGATCATTCTGTAATCTGGCAGCTGTTAAATACCAATCAAGGGGGGAGGAGGTGGGGGGCGCGAGGGGAAGGTAAAGGGTGAGGAACAAAAGTATAAAAGAAACAAGTGGATGATAAGGCAAAATAAGAGAGAGAAAGAGATAGAGAGAGACAGAGAAAGAGAGAGAGAGAGAGAGAGAGAGAGAGAGAGAGAGAGAGAGAGAGAGAGAGAGAGAGAGAGAGAGAGAGAGAGAGAGAGAGAGAGAGAGAGAGAGAGAGAGAGAGAGAGAGAGAGAGAGAGGGAGGGGGTAGGGAGGGGGGAGAGGGAGGGAGGGAGAGAGGGGGAGAGGGGAGAGGCAGAAGGAGAGGAGAGGCAGAGAGAGGGGAGAAAGTGAAGAGGGGGAAACAAATGAGTGATGAAAGGGAAATAAAAGTCCATTTAAACAAGCCGATTTTTTTCACCCGGTTTTGCCAGATTAATTTATCTGCAATAATTGGATTTCAACGAATTACTGCGAATCATATTTTCTCAACAACTACTTCGTATGAATGTTTATCTGTCAGTGGATTTATTTCTCTAAGCTCTCAATCAATTCAACTGCTGTCGACCTTTGCCAAGAGACCCCCCCCCCCCACCCTGAGTCATTCTTCCTATATCTTATCCATCCCATTTAACCTCCGTCGCCTTTTTCTTCCCCTTCCACCACTCCTCACCCTCCCACCTTCCACCCCTCTCTCTCTCTCTCTCTCTTTCAGCGCGTCCGGGGTCTCTCTCCTCCCCTCCCGTCCCCTCCACTTTCACACCCCAGGATCCCTTTCGAGCGCGGAGCAATCAATCTTCATTTGCCGATATCCGGACGTCTACCCCAGACATTCACTTTTCAGTTCGAGGCAAATTACCCACCGGACTCTAATTGGCGCTCGAGAAATGACCCAGGTTAAAGAAAATAGTTATGGAAAAAAGAGGGAGATGAAATAAATTAGAAAAATGTGTGTATGAGGGAAGCAACGCTTTTTGCGGAAGATTATGCACATTGGTTGTTTCTGTTTTTGATCTCGTTATGAACCAAAAGGACTCCATTATAACCAGCGTGACACAAACGCAAATGAGAATTCACATTACGGATATAGATTTTGAAAAATTGGAAATGTCTTCAGGAGAGGCATTGGTGCTACGATATCCGCCACCCAAGATGGTAATGAACACTGAGACGAGGGTGTGTGTGACTGTTTATAGCTTTGTGTTTACAGATAAAATGACTAACTATGATTCGTCTTTTAGGTAATAACGATTCAGTTTTTGTGCGTTAAACTTGGTAGTCCATTTGCAAATATTCGAACATTTATGCATTCATATATTCTTATGTGTGTGTGTGTGTGTGTGTGTGTGTGTGTGTGTGTGTGTGTGTGTGTGTGTGTGTGTGTGTGTGTGTGTGTGTGTGTGTGTGTGTGTGTGTGTGTGTGTGTGTGTGTGTGTGTGTGTGTGTGTGTGTGTGTGTGTGTGTGTGTGTGTGTGTGTGTGTGTGTGTGTGTGAATGAGTAAGTGTGTAAGTGAATGAGTAGTGATGTAGTGGGTGACATAGATAGCCTGAATTGGTGTAATCATATGTATTCATGGACTGCATTGGTACCTGTGATGTGTATGTACCTACTTGCTTTCACTATTTTTGTATAACCTGAATGAGTACAAAAATTCTTACTTTCATAACAAAAATCATTAAGAAAAAGAATCAGTGCACAGAAAAACATGCTCATTAGAAAGTTGTTAACATTTTGGAATGTATTTCCACTGCACAATACCATTGGAAATGGAATATTTTGACACAATAGGATATAGTTGAATACCAGAACACTAACAAAACAAAAGACTTCGATAAGGAATCCTGATCTATTAATGTAGAAGTTTTCGATTTAAAGGAGACTCAAGAACGAAATATCCATAAAGCTCTTGCGTCAATCATGATTTTACATAATTTTCTTAATTTGACGGAAATGCATTTGATATACACCATATGTATAAATAATAACAAATGCATCATCAAAAACATATTGAAGGAAAACAATTTCATTTTAATCATAAAGAAAAAGAAGAAAAATAAAGTAGAAAAGATTGAAATAGCCAAAAGTTTCGGTTTCATATTATGCCCACGCAAATACCTTGAGAATGCAGGCCGAAGGAGTTCCTAAGGAGACAAAGTTACTTTTATTCGAGTGAAGTTCTGAGAGGCCGTCATTTGCCGAGACAAATTTGGACAGAGAATCGCGTGGAAATTTTTCGACGCATCATTTTTTTCTTCTTCTTTTCACTCCCCCTGGTCGATCGTCCCCAGGCGCGTAAGTCCTTGCCTTCCCCCCCCCCTCACCCACACCCACCCTCACCCTGGTACGACTTGGCACCAGAGTAGCACCACTACCTCGTGGCATTCAGCTATGTGTGCTGCTGTGACACATTGATTTCAATCCCGCCAATCCAAGGGAGGGACTTATCATTGTTATTACCATCATAAGACAACACTGTACACGTTGGACCAAAGAAATAAAAAAGATAAACAAATCACTAAGGCAACCCTGGACAACCAGTTAACACCACGGCACAGAAGAGAGGAAGACAGAATAGATAAGAGAATACTTGAATTTCGTCAGGTAAGACGATGCGGCAGCTTTAGAACAAAGAAAGGAGGTAGAAACCTATTTATCTACTTGCCGAACTCGCCTAATTTTTTCGCGCTGTGGTCTGTTCAATATATCAAATATGTCGCAACATAACACGAAGGTAGAATGCTATGAAGAGAAGATGCCTAGTGGCTCCTGACCTAAGATTTGATTATTCAAGGAAGCTGCCAAATGACACTACAGTGCCTGCTTAGCCTCTGCATAGTGGTTGGCTTGACCCTCCTCTGGCACCAAGAATCAATGAGAGATCCAGGTTCAGGCTCCACCAAGGTACTGCGTATGGAACTGATAACGCTGATGATATACGCTAGCACAGTTCAGGCAGTTGGATGCCCGGTGTTTATCAGTCCCTATTTTGTTTTCATGGTGCACAGAACCCGTGTCTTTGTTTAGTTACTTTTTTTTTTTTTAATCCATTCTAATCCGGTTAATCCAAAGTTCGACACGATTGAGTTATTCTGATTTGAGTCGAGAACTACCAAGACGGTCAGCACAAAATACATGTCGGCTGCTGGCAAAAGATCATGAACAACAAATAGATAACAGGCATACGATTGTACGTAACTTTCCTCCCACCTCTCGGTATTTTATTTCAATAATCAAACCTTGTCTTCCGTGCACTGGAGCCATATTTTTTTTAATGTGAATGTTCTTCATACGATCGATATTATTATTGTCTTAATTATTTTTCTCGTTGTCACCATCTCCTATCTTTCCATTGTCGTCATCGCGGTCGTCGTCATCGTCGTCGCCATTATCATAATCATCATAATCGTTGTAATCATAATCATCATAATTATCATCACTACTGTTATTACTGTTTTAACTTCAACGTTGCATGGAGACATTAAGATAAATCATTGAAATGAAAGCTCTTCTTAACTTTCCATGCAAAAAAAAAAAAAAAAAAAATCGAATAAAGATCGTAATGATTTTTCTCATTTTCTTAAATTTACGTGTCAACTTCTGCAGCTAGAGGACAATTGGGGATTCATTAGGCAGGAAAAAATTGAAAAGTGTTGAAACAAAAGAAACTGTTTAGCCATTCTTTCCTGTTCTGTCATGGAAGCGAAGGAGCAGAAGGAATATAAAATATTTCGTTTTCTTGAAGAAATACATCGATATGTACATATATTATATATATACAAATATATATATATATATATATATATACAAATATATATATATATATATATATATACAAATATATATATATATATATATATATATATTTATATATATATATATAATTAAACTTTGTACCAGCATCTGCATTCACGAGTTTCTTCCTGACATGTTCAACTTTTCTAATACTTGAACGCTGAATATCATTGGGTTGTCTTATTATGTGTCCAAACTTCATTTGGAATAAATGTAAAGACAATACTAGCTTCTTAACTCTACTTGTAGAGCTTTCGCCTACCTTTAGGCATCTTCAGTACAAATTGAGTACAAAGAGTAATGGTGACAATATATACAAAAAACATATGGAACATTAGGAGAGACAGGGGAAACGGACAGTCACTCAGGGGACAGGATCTGTAGCTCCGCCCACTGGATCAACGGTGAACCTAAGCCTGTGATCTATATACTTAGAAGTAGGAATGATGAATTGGTCAGGATTTTGTTTATTCATGGTGGGATTTTGTCATTTAATGTAAAGCGCTTCTAGGATGAGAAATCGCCTGCAGTTCGATTCCTTTTGTAGTGATGGTTCCTTCTTCCAGATCCTTCCTTGTGACTGGGATTGATGTGTGTCAAGGTGGTGTTGTTTAATGGCTCCATTAGAGAGGTGAAGGGTGAGGCGTCATGACAGTTTTGTCGTATTCGACCCTATGTACTTTTCATTAAGGGTTTCACAGTTCCCTTTTTTACATGTGTATTCGTACACAAGGTGGCTACGTTGGAGTACTGAGGTTCGCCGGCTAGGGCTATTCTTAATGTTCAGGTGGATTTTGTCGTCACTGTTGGAGGGTCTAACGTTTTTGTCGATGATCTTCCTGATGGCGTCCTCGTCTACTCTATATTGGGAGGACATAGTGTTCTTGTAAAATATTGTGATCTTTTGTCCTATTTGAATGTTGTCGGTCGGGGGTCTGTCCAGGTGTGTGTTAATGACATTTTGTACATCTTTGTTTGAGAAACCGTTGTTGACCAATTTGTGCAATCCTGTCTAGCTCGGCGTGGGTACGGTTCCAATCACTGCAGTGCGACAGGGCTCTTCTGACGTAAGCATCTATGGTGGACTTACGGTATTGTAATGGGCATTCACTGTTCCTATTTAGGCAAAGACCAGGCTTGGATGGTTTGGAGTAGACTCCGGCCTTAAAACAATGAGGAATGTCTTCAATCTTAACATCCAAGAAAGGGAGTTGTCCGTTGACGCTGTTCTCTGTGGTGAAATTTAGGCCAGAAACACAAGTTAAGGTAGCCTTTAAGTCTTCTAACTCCCTTTGATCCCTTACGAGGACAAAAATAAGACAACTCAACGATATTCAACGTTCAAGTATTAGAAAAGTTGAACATGTCAGCAAGAAACTCGTGAATGCAGAAGCTGCTGCAAAGTTTAATCAAATCTGCCTGAAAGAGGACCTGCTACCCTACTGTTATAATATACATATACATATACATATATATACATATATATATGTATATATATATGTATATGTATATATGTATATGTATATATATATATATATGTATATATATATATGTATATATATATATGTATATATATATATGTATATGTATATATATATATATATATATATATATATATATGTATACATATATGTATACATATATATATATATATATATATATATATTGGTTGAAGTCAACTGCGCTGATAGATTTGACTATCTTCAAATGAAGGTTCTTCAGTTTATAAAGCGCTCAGTAGCTGCTGCCTACATCAATAGGGCCCTTACCCACTGCAGTAGCTGGACTGAGACCCATCACGAATTTGAGCGTATTCGCCAACTACTCACCAATAATGGTTATCCTGATGAGATGATAGAGGGACTCATTAGGAAGAATCTAGGCCATTACACTGCTCCTACTCAGACCCCAGTCTCCCCTGATTGCAAAATCACAATTTACTACCAATCCAGTTATCATGACCGATACAAAGATGAATGCGACGCCATCAGGGGCATCATAAAAAGAGGGGTCACCCCAACAGGCTCAAATAATACCATCGATTTGAGAATTCATGCCAAACCAAACCTCACAAGATCCCTTTTTATGAGGAACAATACAGCTCCTAGGACTCCCAAGGAGGGATCTACCAATGTAATTTACGAGTTTTCTTGCCAGGAGAGCCGCGGTGACGGCTCCAATACTTACATCGGTAGAACCTCCACCACCTTAAGAAGGCGCCTTCTATACCATAGAAACCAAGGAGCTATTTTTCAACATTACATCGATTATCACGATCAGAAGCCGCCCCTACAAAAATTGATCGATTCCACTACCATCCTCCTCAAAGAATTGAACTTTAGAAAGATACAAATTGCAGAAGCCGTAGCCATCACCTCCCGACACCCTAACATTAATGTGCAAGTCTCTTCCGACTACATTCTTCCCTCAGCCCGCCTCTTTGAGCACCATATATATATATATATATATATATATATATATATATATATATATATATATATATATATATATATATATATATGTATGTATATATATATATACATATAGTTTCGCTCATCTTAGAGCATTTTTCAAGTACAAACTAAAGTAAGAATTGGGAAAGGCTACAAAATATTTTGGTAGATTTTGTCCGTGGGTGAACTCAGTGGGAATCTGTCCCTTGTTCATCTGGTGTTGTTTGTAGTATGGGCCTAATGTTCGTGGGCTGACTTGGTTATGTTCTACCCGTTCTTCTTCAGGAGTTGTATGTGGTGGTGACCTAGTGTCCATGTAGAGTAGCCAGAGCTGGTGAAGTAATTCCATTCATGGTGGTGGGCTTTCTCCTTAATATAAAGGTTTTCTAGAATCTCCAACCGGTGGTTGCCATTGCCAGAGTCGAAGATCTGAGTGTTGTCGACTAGGATCTGCCTGCACAAAAGGGTAGAGTGTGTATACAAAAAATGTTTCTTTGGGGCTCCGTTCTGTAAATGGGAAATGAGGCGTCGGGAAAGAGAAGTTGTCGTCATTTCCATATAGGAAGAAGGACGAAGCTTACAGTCTTCGTATGGGTAGATGAATTCGTACACGATTTTACCTCTTTTGAGGGTATTTTATGTATGGCAAAGGTTATTTTCTAAGATGAGGTTGGAGGTCTTGAGGTTTTTTATAGAAAATACGGAGCTCCAACTTGTCCTTAGGGTCTATGGGACGGGTTCTACGTTCAACTATTTCATTCTAAACTCTTTCATCTGTAAGGTATGCTGTACTCATAAAAAATCTATGATGCATAAGGATTGGGGGGCGTTTCTCAGGGCGGGCATTGTCACAACTCAAATATGCGTCCATTTTTTGCGTGATGATAGACTGGACGTCCTTGTTCGAAGAGCCATTGTTCACTACGACTTGCTGTAGGCGTTGAAGCCCTTGATGGAGTAGGAGCCACGTAGTGAATGCTCTGTTGACGTATGAGCGGATGACACTTCTTTTATAAGAGGTGGGACATTCTCCTTCAGCGTTCAGGCATCTTCCTTTATTTGTTTCTTTGACGTGAACTGAAGTCACGAATTTGTTCTCAACTGGCTTTTTATAAACACGTCCAAGAAGGGTAAGGACCCATCATCATGCAACTCGAGAGTGAAATTAAGGCAAGAGCTACTGATTAACGCCTTACGTAGATCCTGGAGATGTTTACGGTCTCTAACCTACACAAAAATGTCGTACACATATCTACCGTAAGTAAGAGGACAAAGATGGGGAACAGATAGAACTCTTCTCTCCACTGGACCTATGTAGAAGTTGGCAAAGAGGACCCCAAGTGGGGACCTCATCGCCACATCATCCACCTGCACTATACATTTTTTCATCCGGTCCACGGAAAGTGGATTCTTTGGTGTAGACTTCAAGTAGAAGTTGCAAAAGATTTTACGGGATGTCCAAGTGTTGATGGTGGGAACGGCATATCTCGTCTATAATGAAGTCCTTTATCCTATCAACGGGGACGTTAGTAAAATGCTTTCAGCATCCAGAGGTGCAATAAGGCCTTTGGGTTCCTTGCTGTGTAATTAATCAATAATGGGGTGGTGATTTGGCTGATAATGGATCTAAGCGGATGGTTTTGGTCATGTATATGTGTTTTCACATTGCCATAAGAATAGCCAGGACCGGGGTCTCCTGAAATGCGGGAAAGTTGGATTCCCCCGGCTTTAGCGTTAACGGCATCAATTATGCCAGTACATTTAGATTCCAACTTTTTGGTTAGATCCTTAGATATTTGTTCAAATTTAGAGACGTCTCCCAAGATCATATCCATCATTTTGTAAGCACTCATATTTTGGCAAAAGAACGAACACCGCAGATTTGTCGGCTCTCCTTATAACAATGTCTTCGTTTTCCCCGAGTTCCCTAGCGACTTTCTTCAGGTTGGCATCAATCAAACGACTCTTATAGGAACATTGGGATTAAAATTAACTCAACATGTATAAATAAGAATTACTGCCAACTTTTAAGAATATATATATATATATATATATATATATATATGTATATATATATATACATATATATATATATATATATGTACAGACATGCACACACACACACACACACACACACACACACACACACATTTTTACCATACGACCAAGCACACAGTATATATACCTATATATATACTGTGTATATATATATATATATATATATATATATATATGTGTGTGTGTGTGTGTGTGTGTGTGTGTGTGTGTGTGTGTGTGTGTGTGTGTGTGTGTGTGTGTGTGTGTGTGTGTGTGTGTGTGTGTGAATAGTTCGCTAGTGGACAGCGAGATCAATCATACAATCTCCATGACCGTCGCGCAGAGGATTCGAACCACTGCTTATGGACCCAAGAGAGGCTCCACAACACCCGCCTTTGACCACTTTTAGATCGTCTGTGGTCGAGTGGTCAAAGGTGGGTGTTGTGGAGCCTCTCTTGGGTCCATAAGCAGTGGTTCGAATCCTATGCGCGACGGTCATGGGGATTGTATATATATATATATATATATATATACCTTTTTTCGTACATATATATATATATATATATATATATATATATGTATATATATAAATATATATATATATATATATATATATATCACTAGTGAGAAATGAGATGTAATACATATGTAAATCACAACTAATAAAACAGCCGCAAGAAAAAAAGAGTTGAATAAGCAAAGTAATATATTTAGATTGCTAACTGCAATCCTCTTCAGTAGTACAAAGTGGTAGGAGAATGCTATTTAAAGATAGCATCCTCCTCCCACTTTATACTACGAGTAATGAAGATGATTGCAGTTAGCAATAGAAATATATAAATTCGCTCACTCAACTCTTACTTTCTTCCGACTGTGGAGTTAGTTGATATACATCTATATATATATATATATATATATATATATGTATATTTATATATATTTATATATATATGTATATATATATTTATATATATATACGAGGAATTCGCTAGTGGACAGCGACATTAATCAGATAATTTTTATTATCATCGCGCAAGGATTCGAACCTGCGCTGTACATGACGACAAAAGGCCCGCCATGACTACCGCCTTAGACCACTCAACCACCGATACTTAAAATCGTACGAACTCAGAACACTTACTGGTTCTCGAGATTGAGAAGGTCACTACCTGCAACCCTATTCTCATTTTTACCATACGACCAAGCACACTCGTGGGAGGGGTAAGGACCGGATCGAATCCTTTTCACGCTTCGTCATTGTAACCATACGAGGAATTCGCTAGTGGACAGCGACATTAATCAGATAATTTTTATGACCATCGCGCAAGGATTCGAACCTGCGCTGTACATGACGACAAGAGGCCCGCCATGACTACCGCCTTAGACCACTCAACCACCGATACTTAAAATCGTACGAACTCAGAACACTTACTGGTTCTCGAGATTGAGAAGGTCACTACCTGCAACCCTATTCTCATTTTTACCATACGACCAAGCACACTCGTGGGAGGGGTAAGGACCGGATCGAATCCTTTTCACGCTTCGTCATCGTATGGTTACAATGACGAAGTTTGAAAAGGATTCGATCCGGTCCTTACCCCTCCCACGAGTGTGCTTGGTCGTATGGTAAAAATGAGAATAGGTTTGCAGGTAGTGACCTTCTCAATCTCGAGAACCAGTGGGTGTTCAGTGCAGGTTGGCTGTATTTAATGTGGAGGGCCTCAAGGAGGGCAAGGCGGCGCTTGTCACTTTCTTGGTCTAAAATGGTGGTATTGTCCACTAGGATGGATCTGGTGATTGGAATGTTATGGGTCTCCTGAAGGTGTCGCTTAGGGCCTCCATTGTTAAGGTGGTATGTTAACCGTCTGGAAAGGCGAGTGGTAGTGAGTCCGATGTAGGAATCTTGGGGCGTACAGTCCCCAAAAGGACACTTAAACTGGTACACCAGACTCACACACTCGATGTCGGATGGGCGTGGGGAGCTGTTATTTTTCATGATAAGGTCTTTAGTCCTCTTGTTCTTATAATAAATGGCAAGTTTAATGCGGTCCATCTCGTTGGTGGGGGTCACATTGTCCTTGATGATACGAAGATGTGCTTTCTCATCCTCCTTATAAGCGCTCGACATGTAGGCCCTATAGAACAAGGTAAAGGTATTGCCTTCTTCTACAGGAGTCTGTTGCCCTTCGTACCACTTGCTCATGACGGCCCGCAGTACACGTTGGCAGTCGCTGTTTGAGTGGCCATTGTTGACTAAGAGCTGTGTAGACCGGTCAATTTCTTTCTGGGTGGAGGTCCAACTGGAGCAATGGGTGAGGGCTCTCCTATAGAAGGATGCAATAGTGGAGTCCTTATATTTTTGAGGGCACTCACTCTCTCCATTCAAGCACAATCCAGGATTAGTTGGCTTGGTGTACACTGCTGTGTGGGTGCTCCCGTCGGTTTTCTGGGTGAGGAGCACATCAAGAAAAGGAAGGACGCCGTCTGTCGCCTCCTCCGTCGTAAATCGAAGGCCTGACACTTCCTGAAGGAGGCAGCGAAGGTGTTCACGCTCCTCAGAGTCGGTGGTTCTCACGAAGATGTCGTCTACGTACCGGCCGTACAACAGGGGGCGGCCAGAACGATTGAAGACCTCTTTCTCCACCGAGCCCATGAAGAAATTGGCGAAGAGAACACCTAACGGAGAGCCCATAGCCACGCCATCGATTTGTTGGTAAAGTTTACCACGGGGGCAACAGAAGGCGGCCTCTTGTGTACAAATCCTCAGGAGTTCACGAAGGTGAATCTCTTCTAATTTCAACAGAGGTACTGGAGAAGACCGATATACATGATCACATGATTCAGAATCCGCCAAACCAGACAACCCAGCTACGAGACAAATCAGCCCTCCCATGAGCAGTCACTCCGTCCGCGACGGACACCCAGGCCACAGTAACGGTCATCTGAGTGTCCTTTCCCAGTGGTCACAGTTCCCCTTCCCGCGTTCCTTTCCCCGGTATTCAAAGTGTCCTTTCCCAGTTTCAGACCAGAATAACGGTCATTTCTTTGTAATCTTTCCTAGTGTTTACCTTCTGTATTTATAATCATCCATTTCTTTGCTATTGTCACAATTGAAAATGCTAACTGTGATTAGCGAAACGTCTTGTAACCTGTTCTACCCATTAGATGGCTTTTATCGGCAACTTGGTTTTTTCTTTACCTCTCCATGCTAGAGAGATCTTTAGAAGACTTGAAACTCTTCATCGGAAACTCATCAGAGCTCAATTTGCTGTTGCATACAATTCAATATGCCTCAAAGAATATATATATACACACATATATATATATATATATATATATATGTATGTATGTATACATATGTTCTTGGATCACGTTTTGGAGTCGTGGTCGACAGCTATTTCCCTCCCGGATGAGACCTCAGAGTTCATATATGACCGATCTATGGGTAATGTTGTGACCTTACACGCACACACTACCTGTACTCCCCGCCCATGAGAGTTGGACTAACGACTCGGAGCGTAGCGATACTGAAAGTACTGTATTTCAACCCTGGTTGGGATTCGAACCCGGACCGCCGTAGTGGCAGCCGCTAACGCTACCACTGCGCTATGGAGTTTTGTGTGTGTGTGTAGTAGTAGCTCTTGATAAACGGTAATTATATCTATAAGAATTAACTCCAGAGTGACATAATGACAGGAATATTTTGTTAATGTTTCTCCACATTGGATATACTACAGCTAAGTAAATTCATCTAGATAAACACACGCGCACACACAATACAACACAACACGACATACAAACAAACACACACGTGTACACACACACACACACTGTTACATTCCCTTCAGGTATATAAGGGTACGGTAACTTTTTATCTATCTGATGTATTTCACTTGGGGTATTTGGTAAACTCTACAATTATAAGTATCTATATTTATAACATTAAAGATATGATACAACATTAATAATATACAACATGAATAATAATATGATACAATCTAGTATACTTAATTCTTACCGTTACCCAACTAGGTAACAAGAGAGATCTAGGGAACAACTGTCAGGTATGGTGACAGAATTTGTAAGAGGGGGAAGGAGGTACCCCGCAAGCTACCGTACTTCCACTGGCTCCCAGTTGCCAGACGTCACCATTTGGCGACCACTCATTCTAACCAACCTGCGCAGGCGCATGCGGATGCGCATGCGCACACGTATGACGGTAAAGTGTCTAACCATGGACGGGCCCGCAACACCTCCCCCCAAAAAATGTGAGCTTCCCTAAATGGGAAGCGAACATAAAAAAAACACATTACATAGTTACACAGAAAATTTCACACTATAAAAGGCAAGTAATAACACAAGAACCATAATCAAACAAAATGAGTATACTACACATGATATAAACAACCTCAACCTAAGGAGCATCTCCTGGGAGAGCTGGACCACGTGATAGCGCGTCGGCTATGACGTTTTCTCTCCCACGTATATGTGAGATTTTCAAGTGAAAGGGCTGTAGTGCCAACGCCCATCTTAAAAGTCTTTGATTTGTGTTCTTCATCTTTTCAACGAATATTAAGGGGTTATGATCTGTACGCACTTGCACTGGGTGAATTGTGCTACCTATATAAATTCTAAAATGGTCAAGGGCCAACAACAACGCAAGTGCCTCCTTTTCAACGGTGGCATAATTTCTCTGGTGCTTGTTAAATTTCTTCGAGAAATATCCCACTGGGTGCAACACGGAATCCCCCTCACCTTCCTGCAACAGCACTGCTCCTCCGGCGACGTCACTAGCATCGACGTGAAGGGTGAACGGCTTCTCCAGGTTAGGGGCTCGTAGCACGGGCGCGTTGGATAATAGGGTTTTCAAGCTCTCGAAGGACTCCTGGCACATCTGCGACCACCTAAAGGCCTTCTTGCCGCTGAGGAGGTCGGTCATCGGTGCCACAATATTAGAGAAATTTGGACAGAAGCGCCGATAATATCCGGCCATCCCTATCAGCCTCATCACTGCTTTTTTGTCGTCTGGTGTCGGATATTGCTGGATGGCCGCAATCTTGGCTGCAACAGGTCGAACCTCATTCTGCCCGACCACATGTCCCAGGAAGGTGACCCGGGCATGGCCGAACTCGCTTTTGGCGAGGTTCACCGTCAGGTTGTTGGCAGCCAGCACAGCAAAGAGAGATTTCAGGCGACTCAGGTGCAACTCCCAGGTGTCCCCGAAGACGACGATATCGTCGAGATAGCACCGGACGCCGTCCATCCCGGCTGTGAGGCGGTTCATAAGGCGCTGAAAGGTGGCCGGGGCATTCCGCAACCCAAAGGGAAGAACGGAGAATTCGTACAGTCCCTCTGGGGTGACGAAGGCGGAGATGGCTCTCGAGCGCTCAGTCGGTCGGACCTGGTAGTAGCCTTTGAGGAGGTCGAGCTTGGTTACCCATCGCGCCGAGCCCACGTCGTCGATCACGTCGTCTATGCGAGGCAAGGGGTACCCATCCGCTTCCGTTACCGCGTTGACCCGTCGGTAGTCGACACATAACCGCATCGACCCATCTGGCTTCGGCACGAGGACAACAGGAGATGCCCACGGGCTGTGGCTGGGCTGTACAATGCCGAGCTCTTGGAGACGTTGCACCTCAGCTCGGACGTATTCTCTCTTGAAGGTATTCAAGCGGTAAGGACGTTGGCGGATGGGAGGGGCCCCATGGGTCTCCACGTCGTGTTCCAGTGCTGAGCAGGGGCGAGGGTGATCACCGAATATGCACACGTACGTTCGTAGCAGGGATTCTATGTCCTTCGCTTGGGCACCAGCGAGATGTTCTAACTTCACAGTGGGGTCTCGTAATATCACCGAGTTTTCCATCTTAACACATGACCCACTAAGAGCTTCAGAGAAACTCTCATCACCTTCACTAACTTCCGGCACTACTAAACACGCAGGTGACGGAGGGTCAGCCTCCGCACTATCTCCTACCACACCCTCACCACGATCGTGGTAGGGTTTCAACAAGTTGATATGCACTAGACGCTTTTTCTTGCGTCTCTCTGGAGTGTGGAGGACATAGTTGGCCTGACCTTGGCGCTCTAAGACTTGATACGGTCCACTATACACAGCTTGAAGAGGGTTAGTTTTTAATGGTAAGAAAGCTAAGACATTATCTCCACTCTTAAAATACCTATCCCTTGCTCTTTTTGACTTATCAAACTGGTGCTTCATTTTAATTTGAGCACCTTCTAGGTTTGAATGGGCAAGACTTATAGCTAATTGAAGTTTATCCTTAAACTTTGTCACATAGGAGGCCAACGGGGTCACTGGCTCATTGCTTATCCAGCTCTCCTTCAAGACTTTAAGGGGACCCCGTGCCTCGTGTCCATAAACTAACTGAAAAGGGCTATAACCTAACGACTCCTGAACACTATCTCGGATAGCGAACAGCAGGAGATCTACTCCCTCGTCCCAGTCCCTTCCGGTTTCCAAGCAAAAGGTCCTTAGGATTCTTTTGAGGGTTTGATGGAACCTTTCAACTACACCCTGGGATTGCGGGTGATAAGCCGAGGACCTAGATTGCTTGACACCTAGGCTTTCCATTACCTGGTTAAACAACCGGGAAGTAAAGTTGGATCCCTGATCGGATTGTATCACTGTGGGAAGGCCTACTTGGGTAAAAAAATGAACTAGGGCTCTTACAACATTCTTTGCCGTGATGCGGCGTAAGGGAATAGCCTCCGGATAGCGAGTGGCACTGTCTATGATGGTAAGTAGGAACTGATGACCACGGGGGGTTTTTGGTAAGGGACCTACGCAATCAATTGTTATCCTACTAAAAGGCTCTTTTATCACTGGTATGGGTTGTAACGGGAACGGTTTGATACTGGGGCTTGGTTTTCCCACTAACTGACAGGGACGGCATGTACGGCAGTATGTACCTACGTCTCTGCGTAACTTAGGCCAATAGAAATGCGATAGAATTTTGGCATAAGTTTTTCTGGTTCCTAGATGTCCTCCTACGCCGTCATGAGCAATGCTAAGGATATCTTGGCGTAGGGGCTTCGGAATCACTATCTGTTGGTGCACTGACCAAGGGTGACTGGCGGGGGAGGTAGCGGGACGATATTTCCGCATTAGCACGCCAGAGCTAGTGTAATAGCAATTGGCCTCCTGCTGGGCTTCCACTTCACTAACTGCCCTATTAAGAAAACTGGCTAGTTCCGGGTCCTCTGCCTGGAGTTGAACAAGCTTACTCCTAGTAACAGGAGAGGAGCCAAAACTAGTCAGGGTCGTGACACTATTCTCATCTGTATTATTCTTAGGTTTATCTGTCGGTAAGGAATCTTTGAAGAGTTCACCTAGACCGAGGTCAGGGGGGTCTACTTGAATAGGGTCTTCTTCCGATTTCTCACTAGACAAAGGGGAAACCACATCGATGCCACCTCCCTCGACAGATTCATTGCTTGGGACGTCTGCCTGTTGGCTCATACTACGTGTCACTGCACACGCAGGAAATAGCCCAGGGATGTCTTTCTCTAATTGTGTGGTGTTATTCTCAGCGGTAGGACGTGACGAGACCATGACATTTGGTAACGTCACGCCTCCAGCGAGGTCATTTCCTATTAAGAGGGAGACGCCATCTACCGGTACCCTGTCCACTACTCCTAACGTGACATAGCCTGATTTGATATGGGACTGTAAGTATAGCTGGCACAGTGGGATACGCGATCCCCCGGTCAAACCGTTCACTAGAACCCAATTACCAGTGTAGCACTCATCTAGGAAGGGGACAGCTTCTTTGGTAATCAGAGATAAGGCTGAGCCTGTGTCTCTCAAGATTTTAATGGGAACGGGTACACTTGACTCGTTTAGAGCTACGGAACCTGATGAACAATATGGTTCAAAGGTGGAGGAGGTGGGAGACACAACAGGTCGGTTATTTGTAGGTGATAGAGGATCCAACTGTACTTCCGTTTGTTTGGCCACATTTATCGAGAGAGAGGGGGACCCTGGGTGAGAGGGAATTTTGTTCTTTACTCTGAAGCAGTCATTAACATCATGACCGAGCCTACGGCAATATTTACAAAAAGGTTTCCTCTCACTTTTAAAGATAGGTCCCCCGGTCTCACGGGCAACGGGCTTACCTGTGGTATGTGATGGAAATCCTGATGGCGACCAAGGTCCCGGCGCTGCTGCCTGAGGGGCTGACGTAGGTGGAGGGGCGAATGGTGCAAGAGTAAATGCCTGGTGGGCACGTACTTGGCTGGGTTGGGACGCGGGAGCAGAAGACCTGTAACTTTGGCGGGGGTTAGTAAGAATGTAATGGTCGGCAACTGGGCCGGCATCAGCTAGAGTACGTATACCTCTTTGATCTAGGTACGCTCGTACATCGGGGTGTAAGTTATTTCGGATGTCTTCGAGCAGGATCAACTCAGCCAGTTTATCATGGCTCCGATGAGCTGATTCACTCTCTATCCACCGTTGGAACAAAGCTTGTTTGCGTCGAAAATATTCGACGTATGTCTCTTTTCCCCCTTTTTTCAAGTTCCTAAACTGCTGGCGATAAGCCTCAGGCACAAGTTGATAGCTGGTGAGGACGGTGGACTTAACCATATAGTAGTCTTTCACCTGCTCCTCAGAGAGAGCGGAGAAGACGTCCAACGCCTTACCAGTAAACGAGCGATAGACAAGTTGAGTCCATTTATCAAGTGGCCACCCATTCAAATGC
>NC_134796.1:27127804-27132804 GCF_046742065.1 Oratosquilla oratoria
TCCACCTCCCTCCCCTTCTTTACTCGTTCTCTCCCTCCCTCCCTCCTTCTCTCGTTCTCTCCCTCCCTCTCTCCTTCCCTACTTGTCTCCCTCCCTTCTTCTCTCCCCTTCTCTTTAACTTCCTTCGTCTTTCTGTCTCTCTCTCCCTCTCCTTCTCCTTCTTCCTCTCCCTCTCCCTCTCCCTCCCTCCTTCCCTCCCTCCCTCGCTTCCTCCCCACCTCCTCCTCTCCTTTCCTCAACAGAATCCTCATCGACTCCGCGAAGTTCTCCCAGTCAGTTTCACCTTTTCTTCCTTTTTACCTCCACTCCACTCTCTATTTCGCTTTCACAATCCATCTGATTTTCCATTATTAGCTTCTCATATGTCTATCTCTTTCTCTATTTCCTTCTTTCTCCTTTCCCTCTCCCTCTCTTCTCTCTCTTCCTTTTTTTTATTCCCTCTCTTATGTTCTTCAACCTGACCCACATTGCCTAGTTTCTCTTCACTCACTCATATTTTTTCCCCTTTCCCTTCGACCTCTACTTTTCCCCAACCATTCCCCCTCCCTCTCCCTGCCACGGGGCTCAAGGGTCGCTATTGGCCCTATTGTTTGTCCTGTGTTCTTTTATGTTCTTGTATGCGTTGAGAACGCTCGCGATCGATCACGGGGCAATTACACTAAAACTGATGCTGGTGAGGCGCGGCGCTGTTGCAAGTGGACCCGAAGAGCAAACTTCCCCACCCTCAGTGGGCGACTCACACCTTCCCTCGTTAAATAAAATCGTCTGGAGGCAATAGTCCTTATAGTGTGTTATGTGCACAGGATGTCCATAGTCCGAAAACTAGTGGTAATTGGTGCGCATTTAGCAATTTTATTTAGTGTTGAAAGGATCTCCGGAACATCATTACATAAGTATGAGATTCATACGAGGTATCACACTCCAAAGTGGGAAGGTGGTTAACTCATATTTTCGTAACTTTTTACGCCTGATGAAGTAATCGGTACAGAGAGAGTATAATTTTTGAAGAGAGACATTTCTTTCTACTGAATGAAATTGCCTAACTGCAGCATGTAAATAATATAAAGAGAACAGCTGACCCAGGGGAATTAATCGAGATTATTCTAACTCAAATTTACAAGAGGGATTCCCTTCAACTGAATAAAAGCACATGACGGCAGACAAAAAATATATATTGCATAGTAAGGGTTATGACAAATAATTTCTTCAAAATTCATACCATTTAAACACGCTCACATCAACATCCTTTGGATACATAACATTTTATTTTTCTTCCCCCTCTCCCACCCTCTCTTAATCTCTCTCTCTCTCTCTCTCTCTCTCTCTCTCTCTCTCTCTCTCTCTCTCTCTCTCTCTCTCTCTCTCTCTCTCTCTCTCTCTCTCTCTCTCTCTCTCTCTCTCTCTCTCTCTCTCTCTGTGTGTGTGTGTGTGTGTGTGTGTGTGTGTGTGTGTGTGTGTGTGTGTGTGTGTGTGTGTGTGTGTGTGTGTGTGTGTGTGTGTGTGTGTGTGTGTGTGTGTGTGTGTGTGTATTCACCTTGGTCTTTGGATCACGTGTTGGACTCGTGATCGACAGCTATTTCCGTCCCGGAAGAGAGCTCAGAGCAGCGTATGACCGATCTATGGGTAATGCCATGACCTTTCACACACACACACACACCCAACTCCCCGCCCACGAGAGTCAGAGTAACGACCCGAAGCACAGCGATAACGAAATAATTTCGGCCCTGGGCAGGATTCAAACTGGGTACTGCGCCACCGAGTGTGTGTGTGTGTGCGTGTGTGTGTGTGTGTGTGTGTGTGTGTGTGTGTGTGTGTGTGTGTGTGTGTGTGTGTGTGTGTGTGTGTGTGTGTGTGTGTGTGTGTGTGTGTGTGTGTGTGTGTGTGTGTGTGTGTGTGTGTGTGTGTGTGTGTGTGTGTGTGTGTGTGTGTGTGTGTGTGTGTGTGTGTGTGTGTGTGTGTGTGTCGCGCGATTGGATTAATCCCACACGATTCGGTGGCGCAGTTGGTAGAGTCCCCGACTGTCACGACGGCGGTCCGGGTTCGAATCCTGCTCAGGGCTGAGATACTTTCAGTCTCGCTGTGCTTCGAGTCGTTACTCCAACTCTTGTGGGCGGGGAGTTGGGTGTGTGTGTGTGTGCGTGTAAGGTCACAGCATTACCCATAGATTGGTTATACGAGCTCTGAGCTCTCTTCCGAGAGGGAAATAGCTGTCGATCACGAGTCCAGCACGTGATTCAAAGACCAAGATGAATACACACACACACACACACACACACACACACACACACACACATTCAATCTCTCTCACTCTCTCCTCTCGCTCCCGTATGAGTTCGCCGAGTTTCCCTTAAACCCCCTTCGACTCGACTTAATCGAGTTTTGATCTGATTAACGCCAGAAGACTGTACACGCCAGAGGTTAGTACTCTGGGATGAAAGGGGATTAGACACGTTTTCCATCAACCCATTAGGTCCAATGATGACCTCTTTCCTCCATGACGGACGGTTTCAGACGTCACACAACGTCACAGTAACCTGAACAAGAACAATCACTATCGCTATTAGTGGGAAAGAGAGGAGGGGGAGGTTGCAAAGGAGGGATTAAGAGGCGAGAAGGGAAGACAGAGCGAGAGCGAAAGGGCTACTAAGAGAAAGAGAGAGAGAGAGAGAGAGAGAGAGAGAGAGAGAGATATGAAGGAGGGTGCTGGTCGAGGCGGTGGTTAATACAGAGATCTTGGATCAAATCCTTGCCTTTCCTGTGCACTTTACGCTTCGATAGCCCTCTATGACAAACCATCTCCCTCCTCCCTCCTCCTCCTCCTTCACCTCCTCCTACTCCTCCTATTCCTCCACCTCTTATTCTCTTCTTACCTTCTCATTTACCCTTACAGTATTCATTTCCCTCTCGGCTTTCTTCTTCTTCTTCTTCTTCTTCTTCTTCTTCTTCTTCTTCTTCTTCTTCTTCTTCTTCTTCTTCTTCTTCTCCTTCTTCTTCTTCTTCTTCTTCTTCCTCTTCTTCTTCTTCTTCTTCTTCTTCTTCTTCTTCTTCTTCTTCTTCTTCTTCTTCTTCGTTTTCTTCTTCTTCGTTTTCTTCTTCTTCTTCTTCTTCGTTTTCTTCTTCTTCTTCTTCTTCTTCTTCTTCTTCTTCTTCTTCTTCTTCTTCTTCTTCTTCTTCTTCAACCTCTTTCCCCTTCTTCTTTTCCTCTTCCTCTTCTTGCACAATGTCTCCCCTCCTTCTACTATCTTTCTTTCTCATCCCAGGCCTTATTATTATTATTCTACTCCTCCTCCCCCATCTGGCCCTCCTCTCCCTACTTCGTCCTTCCCCTCCTCCGCGCCCCAACACAACGCACATTTTAGTGATTATTTTTCCATCCCCCTCCTTCATTCTTAGTCTTCCACCCCATGCTCCCCCTACTCCCCCCCTCTTCCTCATCTCCCTCCTTTTCAACTCTTCTTCTTCGTTTTTGCTGTCCTTCTCCCCATCGTCCTCCTCTTCCTCACCTCCTCTTCGTTCATGCTGTCCTACTCCCTATCTTCCTCTTTTTCCTCCTTATATCTTCCTCTTTTTCCTCCTTATATCTTCCTCTTTGCTCTTATCCTCCTATTCCTTCCCTCCTCTCCTCCTCTTCCTCCTCATATCCTTCTCTTGATTCTTGTCCTCCCTCATCTTCCTCCCCTCCTACCTCATCTCCCCAATATCTCAGTAGCATTCTCAATCTATGGCTTTTCTAGTTTTCCCGCAACGTTTCATCATCATCATCATCATTATCATCATCATCATCCTCTTCCTCTTCCTCCTCCTCCTGTAAGAGCCTGGTAAAAAAGAGGGTAGAAAGAGGAGTATAAGACGGGTTGTTGCATATATATGTTGTTGTAAATAACAGCTGTCTGAGTCCGCTTTCCCCTTTGTGTAGGTAATAAAGATATTGTTTGTAACAACCCAGGAGCTCGAGAGTATATTTGCATGTAGCTGAGATAACATTCCTTTGTAACCTAAGTGAGAATTATGCAGAGACTCGAGATTATTCTAACTAAACAATATTGCCGTAAAGACTTGTAACAAAGGGTCTGATTGGTGAAAGGGAGGAGAAGAAAATTCAATTGGTTCACGAATGTAAGATCACGCCCTTTGGGGAGGATCTTGTATACGTGCTCTCGGGGGACTCCTTTGAAGAACTTCAGAGAGCGCGCTTTGTATAAGAATTAACAGAAGAAAAATATAGAGAAAAAAAAGTAAGAGATTTGATTGACCTAGACAGAAAATTATAACTGGAGGAAGTGAGTCGCCATATCCATAAGTGAGGACCACAAGGGGGACGACAGTGGCGACACTCCTCCTCTTCTTTCGCCTCCGTCTCCTCTCCCTCCTCCTTTCCGTCATCACCTCCTCCTCCTCCTTCCTTTCCAGTGTCTTTGCAAGGAAGTGTGTATTGGACGATTGAGACGAACGACCAAAAAAAGATTGAAATAGTGAAGGGAGACTGTCTGAGGAGTGTATGTGGCCTAAGAAAAATGGTAGATACTAAGCACACACACAAAAAAAAGACATTTCTGGAAAAAATCAAAGATAAACACTGAATAAAGGAAAGAAAGACGAAACGACTAACTCCACTTGTAGGTAGCGAGACAACATAAAACAAATGAAGAGGTGAGGTGGCGAAGGGAAGGCGTGATCCAAAGGTGGATGGAAGGAGAAGTGTGGGAACAATGAGGAAAGTGTGGTGGAGTGGCGTTGAATCGTGATTGATGAGGACGAGAATAGACGAGGAGGAAATAGAAATGGTGGCAATGGGGATACACAGAAGAGGAGAGAACGGCGAAGGAAAAGGTAGATGAGATGACAGAGGTGTTTGAGGTGACTAATGACTTGAAGTCGTTTTAAATGAATCGAAGGTACAAGACGGTAAGAACGACAGAGGTAATTGCGGAGGAGAAGAGGAGGAAGAGGAAGGTGAAGCGGAATGAGACAAGGAAGAGTTCTAGGAATGGACAGGCAGA
>NC_134796.1:27140304-27145304 GCF_046742065.1 Oratosquilla oratoria
CACCTTTTCCTTCTTTTCTTTCCACTCTTTCCCTTCTCCTCTCCGTATTCCCCCACCTTCTTCTCTCTAATTTTTTATTACTTTTTCTCTCTCTCTCTTATCAAGACTCCTTTGTCATGTACTTTTTCATCTTTTCTGACATTTTCTAGCTCCTTTTCCTAGACCCTTTCGACTTTTAATATCTGTCTATCTGTCTATCTATCTATATCTCTGTCCACTGAGAATTATATTTTTTATTTTATTTTTTATTTTTTTGTCTCTTTCCATTCTTCACCTCCATGTATCCTCTACTTCCCTCCCTTCCCTTTCCCAATCTCCTCTCCCTCTCCTTCCTCTGCCTTCCTCTGTTCCTCCTTCCACCAACCGCCCTCCGCCTTCCTCCCTAGCCCACCTTCTCCCCTCCAGACTGCTGTGGGAGATAAGTGTCCCTAGAGAGGCCGGATTGCGGGGATGCTGTCGCAAGGGACGAAAGGGGGGAGAGTGGGGGGGGGGGAAGCAGGTGGGGAAGGAGAGGAGATGGGAGAAGGTAAAGAGGATGGACTAGAAAGGAAGGAAGAGTAAAAAAGAGCGAACAAAGTGAAGGAAAGATGTTCGCGATAATAGCCATGTTTTACCATAAGAGTCTGTTCTTTTGTTCTTCCTTCTGCAGGAAAGTGAAATGAAGGATTTGTATTATGTTTGTATTAAATTAATCCCCATAAAGAGTGGATGCCCTATACTATTTCCATAAACATTAGTTAAACACTTTTATGGGATTTACAATCATCTGCATGAAGCAAATTTTCACACCAGGGGAAGATCCACCCATGAATATTTATCAAACAATGTGGAGTCTAACGATATTTGTTAAATCTTTCTCTCTCTCTCTCTCTCTCTCTCTCTCTCTCTCTCTCTCTCTCTCTCTCTCTCTCTCTCTCTCTCTCTCTCTCTCTCTCTCTCTCTCTCTCTCTCTCTCTCTCTTTCTCTCTCTCTCTCTCTCTCTCTCTCTCTCTCTCTCTCTCTCTCTCTCTCTCTCTCTCTCTCTCTCTCTCTCTCTCTCTCTCTCTCTCTCTCTCTCTCTTTCTCTCTCTCTCTCTCTCTCTCTCTTTCCATGGGTTGTACTGGGCGATACTCAAACATTCAGGTTTAGCCTGATTTTTTTTTTTTAAGTTTTGCAAACTTTTTTTCCCAGTTATGTAATTTTTTAAGTTATGCAAGTCTTTTTCATTTAAGAAAAATTATTTCAAATCATATAAAAATAATCAAGTTATGCAATCCTTTTTTCAGCTATACATTTTCTTCATTTATTCTATTCTTTAGGTAATGCCATTTTTCCCGGTACTTCGTATAATTTCCTCTGAAGAAAATCTGAAAATATAAATTTGTAGTTAATTATCTAGAAAACGTGTGGAGGGAGTTCGGTAAAGAGAAAAAAGAGGAAAGGAGAAAGTGGGAAGAAAGATAATCCCCGTTTTACAGAGGACGGGAGAGGTGGTTGTGATGGTGGTGGTGGAAGTGGTGCTGGTGGTGGTAGTGGTGGTGAAAATTTACCAGCTGACCTCCTGGTTGGTGGCATGAAAAAACGAGATCCGCCCTGCGAAGATTAAATTAGGTCTCCCTTATCCGGAATCTTTAAGATTCGGAAGTCTCCAATATTAAGAAACAAAAAAATTCCGAAACTTAGACAAATAAACTAGTGATACCATCCAGGATCATTTTCTGTTGTTTTTTGGTATGTTTCCGCAAGACGGCTTCACTCCGGGTAATTGAGAGCTGTAAACTTTGGAGATTTCCAGTAGAGAGAATTGTCTTTAATTAAGAAGAACGTAAGCCAAAAACAGATAAGAAGCAATACTTGAAATGGAAAGGTCGTAAAGGAAAGGATAAAGGAAATTAAAGAGGTGCGTCATTCATTCTTTTATCATCACGGAAAAAAAATGAATCAATAGATAAATAGATAAAAAGGTAAATAACTCAAGAAATATCACTGAAAGAAGCCTAGAGACCAACCAGGAAAGTGATACATAGAAGCATGTGAAGATAGAAATTAAAAAGTAAATGAATAAATTAATAAAGATCAATAAAGTATTTTTCAACATTTTACTTTGATATCGTAATTCACATTCATAGTGCTAGAGGAAGTGAAGAGTGTGAGGTACATGGACATAGCGTCAACCATACAGTGACAAGGACCAGCCCATACCAATACAGTGACAAGTTTGCCCTTCAGCATTATATTAAGCCTTTTTGTGCATATATAAGTAGCATTTCCTTCTCGTTGCAACAATTTATAGAAATATGTCCTTGAAGTCGCCAGACATCTTCATTCCTTCTTAATGTATAAAGCCTAGTCAACAGTGAGCCTCGTGCGGCGCTACATGTTCCAGATGGCAGCGTTGAACGGAGCACCGAGTGTCCACATTGTTTATCTCTACCCGGAATGCTGCAGCGTGTCACTCATCTCTGAACATTGTCAAGGAAAGAATGTGTGTCCTCACTGTCCACTTCATAATTCATAATGCGAGACATTTCTGCTTTAATTACTTACAAACTAACGCTTCTTAAGTTTCTCCACTTGCACTCCTCCCACTTCACGTTTTAAAGCAAGGATGTTGCTATAGTAAATCTATGATTGCGAGAGTGTTGCTCCTTGTCCACTCATATATAGGTGCTATCCTGGAGAGCTTAGCTTGCGATGCACCTTCCCACTCTGCGTCAAGATGGGCACTGCCCCGCTGCATGAAACTAGAACAGTTACGTGTTGGAAAACCCAGCCCGTAACACCACAATCAACACGTTGAGTAACCTGATGGAGCAACATGAGGCTCATTGTGGACGGGCCCGAAGGCCCCGTCCACACTATGCCCCATGACTATGGCGGTGTTGGTGGCGCTGTTAAAAATCGAGGCTTTCAACACCGCCGCCTCAAATTGATGGGCATGCAGATGTCAGTGCTACACCAACCTTTGTCGAGGGAGGACATATGCGTCACGCTCTCTTCCATGGTCATTTCTCCTAACCCCATTTATGGAGTCATTGAAGCAGAACCCTGACATATGGAAACTCAAGAGCAAGAAACATAAGTCCGAGCCTTGATTATATGTGTGCTGTTCTCCACCGCAGACCCCGCCAGAAACACAGATTTTTTAATTGCTACTGACGTTACTATTAATTTATGATACCTATTTATGGGGTTCAAAATACTCAGAATAATAGGAGCTATCCAATGATATAGATAAGAATTGGATCTGAGAGACTAGCGAACAACTTTATACCTATTGTTCTTAAAAATATACCAGTAGGAAAGACTGTAGGTATCTGTAGACAACAGAATTTTATGTTCTTCCTGCTCCCAGCAGCAACACTTTTGCAATAGTTTTTAGATTAGGTGCTATTCTCCACCGCAGCCCTGCCAAAAAATACTAAATATCTAAAAATCGTTACTGATACTACTGTTAATTTCTGGTACTTATTTATGGGATTCAAAATATTTAGAATCATAAGGGCTATCCCATGATATAAATAAGAATTGCATCTGTGAGACTGGCATTCTTTCCTCACGCCCATTCAGTGTGGACATCAGTATGGACGCTTAGCTCAGCATTCAACACTACCACCTGCTACATGCAGATCTGCATGAGACACAGTGTGGACCAGCTTAACGTTATGCCAAGGAACGTTGCATACCCTCTTGTCTGTTCGGACTACCAAGGCAAGTAGTGATCACAAGGAGCTGATAGGTTTGAACCCAAATCTACATAATGTGAAGTGAGATGGTTGCATCGATAACCTGTTAGGACTCGATCTCAACTCCCAACTGAATAAAATCCTCTACCGTTAGTCGAAAAAAAAACTCAACAGTATTTCAGTGTTATTTTCACTACAGCCTGTCACACTGCACTGTGGACAGCTACCCCTACTTTGGTGGAGGACTTTATGAAAGACCATAGGAATGGTAGAATTGTACATGTAGTAGGAAGATACTGTGCAAAATTTGTTTGTGCTTGTGTTGTCTAAACAAAGCACCGGGTTGTAAACATGTACGTGCATACAAAACCATACTACCAGTATCCATTGAATGTCCATCCCGGGATTCGAACTCGGGTCTCTCGCGCATGATACGAGGGCTTTGCTACAGAACTATCTGGGCCCAACACTGTTGAAGTAAAATTGCTCACTATAAACGTGCCTGCAACGTAGGTTATCAGCATAAATGAATGGGAAGGAACTGCATTGTATCGTCCAGATGGGACCTCTCCAGGTTCATCAGTGAAGACCCCCCCCCCCCCAAAAAAAAAAAGCGAAGTTTCTATCGGTGAAGCTCGATTGGCGTTCCTCACATCAACCCATGCCTTTCATGCTTTGGCAATTTCAATTCTTTCCAAAGTTTAGTACTATGTAATGAATTTTACATGTATAAATGTGTGTGGGTGCGCATAACCATGTGTGTATGTATGTTTGTATGTATATATGTATATATAATTGGTTCAACTGTTTTACTCAACTTTTATCTTACTGTTCTTTTTTTTTTACTTTTTTATACGATGTCTCTTGACTGATTAAAAGGGCCTCCAGGAGCTGGAATGAAAGGAACGGTACCAACAGTAGTTGGAATAAAAGCAACGCGTCACCACCCGACACGGTAGGGGTTAATTGTGTTAGACTATAAACCCCTTCACTACCGAGGGGTGTGGGGCACCACGGCGATGAATAGATTAACAGGATGCTGCCAGAAGAAAAGATAAAAGGAAAAGTGTCTTAGGATCGAAGCCAGTCATCAAGGGGAGGATTCAGGCTCAGTGAATTAATAAATGAAAATTAATGAGAATGAATAAATTGAATAAATAAGTGAATAATGAAATAAATTAAGTTCATAAACAATTTGATAGATACATACATAAGTTAGATGGATAAGTAGATAGATAAATGTAATTACCTACATTAACCGTAATATTCAACATACCGACAGTATAAAAGCCTATTGTATTAATTTCTTTCAATAATTACTTCTTTCAGTACAA
>NC_134796.1:27150304-27165304 GCF_046742065.1 Oratosquilla oratoria
TAGCTGTATTTACCTAGTTGTATTTTATAGGAAGGGGAGCTATGCTCGTGATGTCCCGTCTTCATATCTCGTTTTATATAGACTATTTTTAAATTCGTGTATCGTTTTTGCACACACTACATTCCCATCTAACTTGTTCCAAACGTCTATTACCCTGTAGGGAAAGCGGTTCTATTCTAGGTCTCTTTTATAACTGTCTTGATTTTCTTTCCGTGTTCTCTTGTATCTCTACTATCCCATTTTATTAAATCCTCTCTATCAATAGTTTCTATGCCTTTCATGATTCTATAGATAGTTATCAAGTCTCCTCTCTCTCTTCTTTGCTCTAATGTCTGTAGCCCAAGTTTTGCTAATCTCTGAGAGTGTTGGGGCCCATTTCGTAATAGCTCTTTGTATTCTTTCAAGTTTTATTATACATTTTTTTGTACTTAGTGGCCACGTCGTTGCTGCATACTCCAATCTTGGTCTTATCAAAGTGACCAGTATTTTCTTCACCAATTCTTCGTCCAGGTATGTAAATGCCACTTTGATTGTTCTTATTAAATTATAAATTTATCCAAAAATCTTGTTTATGTGTTTCTCAGGGAACATATTATTTATGATAATGACTCCCAGGTCCTTCTCATTTTCTACTTTTTTAATTTCTTCCTCTCCCAATTTATATGATCTCACTGTTCTTTTTTTGGCTCTTCCAAATTCCATTATACTACACTTCTTAATATTGAATTCCATCTCCCACTTCCTACTCCATTCCCATACTTTATTGAGATCACTCTGTAGCGACTCACTATCTTCTACAGTGTTCACTTTTTCAACAATTTTGCATCGTCCGCAAAGAAGCTCATATAACTTTCAATTCCTTTATCCATATCATTAATATATATAGCAAACATTATTGGGGCCAGAACTGTTCCTTGTGGAACTCCACTGATCACTTCATCCCAATTAGAGTGTTTGTCTCTTATCACAACTCTCATTTTTCTTTCATGCAAGAAGTCTTCCATCCACTTCAGCAGTTTACCCTGTATCCCTCCTGCAGTTTCTAATTTCTTTAGCAATTTCTTATGTGGAACCTTATCAAAAGCTCTTTTCAGGTCTAGAAATGCACAATCAGCCCATCCATCTCTTTCTTGTATTACATCTATTAGCCTTGAATAGAAACACATTAAGTTTGTGACGCATAATCGTCCTTGTCTAAATCCAAATTGCATTGGATTTAGAACTTTTTTTTTTTTCAAATGCCTTACCCATCTAATTTTGATCATTCTTTCACAAATTTTAGCTATCATACTTGTAAGAGAGACCGATCCATAGTCAGTAGGGTCTTCTTTATATATTGGTACTATATTTGCTCTTTTCCAATCTTCTGGAACTTATCCTTCTTTCGATGAACTGCTTATTAGACTTTATATTTAGTCTGTTAGTTCATTCCTGCATTCTCTCAAAATCGAGTTTGGCAGTTTATCTGCTCCATGTGATTTTCTGACATCGAGATTATTGAAGTGATTCATTATTTCTTTCCTTGTTACTTCTATCTCTTTCATAGGGGAGACTTTCTCCTCCCACACGATATCTCTAGGTTGTATGTTCTCCCTTGTAAACACCAATTTAAAATGCTAGTTAATAATTTCTACCATTTCTATTTCCTCTGTGTATTCAACTCCTCCTTGACGTAGTTTCTCTAATTCTTGTTTGTTTTTCAGTTTGTTGTTTACAAATCTGTAAAATAGTTTTTGTTGATCTTTACATTTTTCTATGACATCTTTTTCGTATTTTATCTTTTCGTATTTTATCACTTGTACATATTCATTTCTATAACTAGTATATATCTTCCATTTTTTAGGTCTTTTGTCTTTTTTCCATTTTATCCAAGCTTTATCCCTTTTGTCTTTTAACTCCCTACATCTTTTGTTATACCAACACTTTACATATCCTTTTTCTTGTTTTTGTCTTGGAACATGCTTTTCCACTCCTTCTTTATAATTTTTTGGTCAAAATATTCCATTTCTCTTCTACTGTTGTTTCCCCCTTATGTATTCTTTCCCAGTCTGCTTTTTGAAAGAATTATCTTATTTTATAAAGAAAAAAAATCCATACATCAGTCTTCCCTTTCTATATTGTTCGTTTTTTCCATGTATTTTTCCTCATTTAGTTCCAGCTCAACCAATATGTGGTCACTTTTACTTATTGGCGTCTTATATTCAATCTTGTCCGCTATTTCGGGTTCTGATGTGATGTGACTGTTCTTCCTCATTTCTATACCTAGTATTCTCTTGTATCCATTGCGTCATTGTATGTTCTATAATGATGTCAAGTAGTACATTTCCACATAGGTCGTCTCCACCCTTCACTGTCATCGCTTCCCAGCAGGTTTCTTTACAATTAAAGTCACCCATTATAACTATTCTTCCTCTATTTTCCATTATCTTATTTAGTGTTATCCTTGTGTCTTCTAACATATTTTTGTGTTCTCTCTCTTCCCACGAAGCCGTTTTAGGAGGTACATACTTTACTACAAACTTCCTGCTCTTCCTATCCCTGTGTGGTAGTGGACCTTCAAATTTTGTCTCTACAATTCCCATTATGTCCGGTTCTTTTTCCTTCAGATAATCATTCAGTTCGTTCAAGCCTGTTATTAAGCCATCTATGCTTGTGTAAGACACTTTTAGTTTTCTGCTACTTCTATCGTGTTTTCTGTTTCGTTTCCGTTTTTCTCTGCTATGAAAAATTTCCTCACTTTCATATCCACTACTCTACAATAAAATTTCTCTTTTTCTGACTCTATTTTTTTAGCTTCTAGTCTTTTTGTTTTCTCATCCTCTCTTTTCTCTTTATTCATTTCTCTTTTTATCTATACCTGTTTATATTGATCACTGTCTGCTAGTTTCCCTGTTTTTTCTAAGATATTCTCTGCTGTCATTTGTGACCTGAATTTGACCTTAATTGGGCTGGTCTTACCTGTATTGTATTTCCCTAGTCTATATATTTCTTCAATTTCTTTCCCTGTTTCTTGTCCATCCTCTTGAACTTCTTCTAATATCTTGTTTACCTTTTCCTTTTCCTTTTTTACTCTTGTGGTCCTATTTAGATTATGCTTCTCTTCCATCCCTAATATAATTATACATTTCTTTTTGTCCGCTAAGTCTCTTACTATGTTCTCCTTCTCCCTTATCACTTTAATAACCGTGTCCTTGGTTTGTTCTTTCATCTGTTTTGTCACTATATCTCTAAATACAACTTTGTTGTTCTCTTGGACTTTTCTCCTACCCTGTGCTTTTTTGCTATGCACTCTTTATTCTCTTTATTATTATTCTTCAATTCCTCATTCTCACCTTTTACTTCTTTTAACTGTCTTTTCAATTCTTCTATTTCTTTAGTTAGGTTTTGATTCTCCCTCTTTAGTTCTTCCAGTTTATCAACTCTTTGGGTAACTAGTGTTAATTGGTTAAACCTAACCTCCTATGCTTCGTTCATTTTTTTTCCCTCTAGATTTACTAGTCGGGAGAGGCTGTCACCTCCTCTCTCATTAAATCCATAAAAGCAGTTGTCTTCTCTTTTCATTGAGTTGCTATTATCTATATTTCTGCTTTTGACACTTCTGCCTCCTTGTTCTTCCTTGTCTGTGTATTCTGCACCTCTTTTGTTTACACAGCTTCTAACATCCGGGGCTCGTTCGTCCCCTTCCTCATTTCCTTCCATTTTCCTCAGTAATCCCTCTCTTTCTCCTTTTTCTTCACCTTCCCACTACGCCACGAGCTTTCCCTTTCCCTATTAATACAACAAAGGTATTCCCGCGTTGTTGAGATCGATGAAACTTTAATTAGATATTCAAGAAGATTTAGATAAACTATAACAATGGTCTGAAAAGTGGCTAATGAAATTTAACACAAGTAAATGCAATGTTATGCACATAGGTAAAAATAACAGTAAGCACGATTACAAGTTATTTGGAAATTCGTTAACAAAATTGGATAGTGAAAAGGATCTCGGCGTAATTATCAGTAACGATCTCAAATCATCTAAGCAGTGCATTTCAGCCTCTGAGAAAGCAAATAAGATTCTAGGACTGATTGTGCTATCCTTTGACTTCAAAAGTCCATCTCTCATTAACAAGCTATATAAATCGTTAGTTCTTCCCCATTTGGAATATGCTGTTTCCATATGATCACCGAATCTCATTAAAGACATTGAGAGATTGGAAAAAGTACAACGGCGAGCCACAAAACTGATTCCAAATATAAAAAATAAATCATACGAAAATCGACTAAAACCTATGAATCTGTTTTTCCTAAAAAAGCGTAGACTCAGAGGTGACTTGATACAGGTATTTAAGATTCTAAAGGGGATTGACAACATCAAAAGTGACCAAATTTTTACACTGAATGAGAATCCGACAAAAGATAATGGTCTCAAACTGTCAGGAAATAGATCAAATTTGGAAGTGGTTAGAAACAACTTCACCAACCGTGTAGTTAATGAATGAAATAGAATTACTGTAGAGGCAGTGCACTGTTGTTTAGTTCGAAGCTTTAAGATTCGTTTAGATAAAAATCTAAGCAAGATGCTGTAATGACTGCCGTTTATTTTATATTATTTGATTTTTTGTTTGTTATTATTTGTATGTTTGTTTATTATTTAACTATACCTATGTATTTATTTTTATTTATTATTATCTATATTATTATATTCTTTGTTTTGTTATTTCTTTATTTATCATTATTATATATTTTTTTCGAATCCGACCTAGTTATGGACCAAAAGGTCTCCTGTCGGCATGCTCCGCCTTTCTAATCCTTTATAAAATTACTAGAACACAACACTTTATCTTATACCTGTAACTGTATAACGCAAAAACACACAACACAATCACTATTCGAAGCTATACTGTAAACTTCACAGAAAGTAATAAACTTAACAAGAGGTATTCACTAGCTGGTGTCTCGGCAGCATACGAGTTCACTAGGAGAGGTCTCTGAGCAGACTGAGATCTCTGAGCAGACTAAAGTCTCTGAGCACACTCCCTTGTGGTCTCCGGCTTGGCGTCCCAATCTAGACATTTGGTTATATTCATCGTCATCTGTGTTAATAGAATGCTCGCCTATTATTACTGCGTGTGCCGGCTTTAATCTGATGCCTGGATGTGGAAGAATTAATGATCCAGCCTAGTTTGTGTGAAGAGATGACCTGAGTGATTGTCGGCTTTAGTACGCTGCCTCTTGAAAAGACTGGTTATGTTGGATTGTCGATTGACACATGAATACATTATCACTTTCTATTACAGTAATAGTGCATGTAAACTCTTTTATGAAATAATGTGATTTATATATATATATATATATATATATATATATATATATATATATATATATATATATATATAATTCAAAACAAATCTCGAGCCAGGCAGCCATGTTGCTTACGTCATAGATTGGGTAGCCATGTTGCCTACGTCATAGGTAGCCATATTGTTTACGTCATTATTTACTGACATCTTTCTTTCACTTTGTTATTATATAGTCATTCATTGCAGTGCCGTTTTCATTAGCTATTCTTTTATAGAGAATTGTTGTTATTGTTTACTTTTTTTAGGTAAGTTACGACCGCCAGCCCAGAAGGTTTCTTTTTTCTTTTCGTGGGACATGCGTTTTTGTAAGCGGTGGCAATGATCAATATAATAAGAAATTATTTTTTAACGTATGTTACTATAAAGTGGTACTATTTTACCTTGCGTTTATTAGTACCCAAACCACATCTTAGACGATGGCTAATACATTTACAATTTTACATCAGGATCCTTACATAGTTAAATTCTCATCTCAGGATCGCCATTATACAGCAGCTGCCTTTATTCAACAATGGGAGGACAGCATTGTTAACTCTAACGTCGTTAATGGGCCTGAGAAAATATCATTCGTGAGATCTGAGCTTGTTCCTAACTCATTGGCAGCTGAAATGATGGCAGCCTCATGTCTTAACCCTCCTGCATTGTTAGGGGTCTTTTTGACCCGATTTTTTTTTACATTAGTATATCTCTCTTGTTTTTAGAGATTGAAGCTTCATACTCCTTGACTTTGTCTGACTTAAGGAGATCATTATGCCTAAACCTGGTAAAAAAAAAAAAAAAAAAAGTCTATAGTCAATGAGCAGTAAAAAAAAAAAAAAAAAAAAAAAAAAAAAAAAAAAAAGTAACATCTAATCTGTTTGGATCAAAATGACCCGTACCGACTTTTTGTTATATTTGTTCCTAGTTATTCACTAATTGTATCAAAGATGGTATGATTATTAAATTTTTCCTCTCAAATGCGGTATATACGTTTTCTTTGATAATTGCATTGATAGAAAATTGATCTATAGATAATAAAGTGAGAGAAGTTTAGAGAAACTTTCCTAGTGAAGTTCATCAACCATGGATAAATAAGTCTTTACATAATTGTAGCATTATTGTCTTTGAATCGCAATAATTCAGAGCAAATACTGGTTAGAAAAATGCTAAGTATTATATTATGCTATGAAAACTGTTACCAGCAATAGTCTAGGTCACATGTTTTGGGCACTAACACAAGCAATTTTCTTTGTGTGTGTTACAGAAAATGTATAGCTTTTCCTGTACTCAAGTTTTATTATAATGAATATGGCGAAGAAAGTTATTTTATATCTTCAGAAAGTGATGATGGTAAAAATGACCGCCTTTCAGTGCATCATGACTTCAATGACTTTGACTATGAAGATGAAAATCAACAGTCTTCCTGTCCAAATTCTTCACCAAGAAAGGGAGATATAGATAATGATAATGAACCTGATGATCAACCATCTTCCAGCTCAAATTCCACATCCATTGATACTGACTGTGATGATGAAGAACAGCCACCTTCCTGTGTGAATTTCACATCCAAAAAGGGAAATATTGTATGGTCTGCAGAAAAAGCAAACATGCCATCAGGAAGGAATTGTACAAGAAATATCATTGATCAGACTCCTGGTATCATTCGTTATGCAGCTTCAAGAATATCAGATATACTGTCTGTATTTGAATTATTCATAACTCCAAAATTATTCAATATTATTTTGGAAATGACAAAGTTGTTGCAACTTATAGGTCAAAGCGTCAAAGAGATGGCCTATAATCTTGTTTGGTAACATAGTGGATGTGTCTACCTACAATGCTTTTGTCCTTTGGAATATAGGGGAACCTAACTGGAAAGGAAAAACTACCTTCAAGAGAAGAATTTTCCTTCATGAACTTGGATTGGCCTTAGTCCAACCTATACTGTCTTCAAGGGTATCGTTACCTGGGACGTCAAATGCCCGCCGAGTTGCTGAAGCTGGAAGACCATATACAGAATAAGCTAATTCGCAGTCTCAGGAAAGAGCTGCAAAGAGACAGCGTTGTCATATGTGTAGAAATGACAACAAAGTAACCACAATATATTCGGTCTGCCGAAAAACTACATGTTGTAATGTTCAAGTGCAATAATTGCAATTAATTCATAATATTCAATAAGGTAGGGTGGTTGGGAGTGTTGGGTGTGGGGTGTAAATGACAGTCACTTCCACGTAGTAGACCTTGAACATGCAAGGTAATCAATTATGTACTTTGTATGGCGGAGAACTGTCAGAATTTATGAGACGGGTTATTTTGACCCGGAACAGATTAGATGTTACAATGCTGGTGAATTACTACAATTGTAAACTGTCTATAGATACTGACAATTTTAAATCTCAGGAAAGATATGCAAAAAGATGGAATTGTTATATGTGCAAAAAGGATAGGAAATTAACAGCAATCTGCCAAAAAAAATACATGTAAGCACCATGGTGTCACAATATTCAACTGCAATAATTTCAACTAAAACCTATTCTTCAATAAAGTAGGGTGGCTGGTAGAGATAGATTTGGAGTCTGAATGATAATAACTTTCTTGCAGTGCACCCTGGACACGCAAAGTAATTAAAAAAGTACTTTGTATGGGAAAGAACTGTCAGAATTTATAAGACGGGACATTTTGACCCGGAACAGAGAGATGTTGCAAAATTTTAACAGACCACAAGGGTTAACCCCAAAACATCAAACTATAATTAGGGTACTTTTAGAGCTAATTTCCTCAAAATATTTAGACGATATTTAGACGATATTTAGACGATATTTAGACGATATTTTTAATAGTGTTTCCAATTAGCTGATGTGCTCTAGTCCCATTTGGGTACATTTAACTATATGCCTTAGAGTCATATTCAGAATGGGTAGATAGAGATGATATCACTTTGGATACGTTTCGCCTTATTTTGGAATTTCATTTTTATATACTATTACTGGTCCCTTTTGAGAGAAGAGTAGCAGCATCTTCTCTCATTTTCAGATCATTTCTTTGGTGGCTGCTGAATCTTATCAATTACTAACATTCCAATTTTTACTGAAAAAATACCCATCTCCGTCACAGTAGACACTGGAGCAGAATGTAGTCTTATAAGTAAAAGAGCTTATTATGCTTTCAGGAATGTGTACAATCTCCCTTTATCTCCTTTTTGTAAAGGATTGCATTCTGTACAAGTTCTTCCTTGCCTATTCTTGGGTCTGTTCGCATTCCCTTAAGATTTTCCTCTCATGCTACAGTTTTCCATGTTACTTTTGTTGTTTCTGGAATTGCTCTCATGTATGATTGTCTCTTGGGCATTGACGCTCTTACAGCTTATGGCATAGATATACTTCCTAGGCGTCATGTATGACTTTTCAGAAATCTGTTATTCCTGCAGCGGATAGGCCAGTTTCCATATGTAGCTCACCTTCTGTGCATGATCAGACCATACAGTTATCTTTAAAAAGTTCTACTCGTTTTGACTCTCCTATTCTTTCTTGTGCTCCTGTTGTTGTAGGCGAGCATTATATTGGACCTTCAGGTTCAGATCGAGTCCCGGTGCAAATTCCAGGTGCTCCAATTGGTACTGAGGTCTTATCTCAGCCTGACTCTGTTCGTGTTCGTCGTCTAGCATTGGAAGGTACTCTCTCCACTGTACGTGAGGATCATATTACTACAGCTATGGTAACCAACGTTACAGGTGTTCCCATCACATTTTCTTCTGAAAGTCACTTAGGTTCCTTTGAAGTAGTTGACGTTGACACTGTCCAGGATTCGCCTCCTATCATAGTAGCTTTGGTGCTATGGTATCCACAAGCAAGTGACACAGCTCACTTGGTCTCTCAGTATGCAACGTTCGTAGGTGATATTGACTTTCCAGAGGTGACTCCTCGCCTTAGTGACCTGTTAGTGACCCACCGTCAAGCTTTAGCTTTACCTGGTGATCCATTGTTTATAGCACTGATCATCAGCCAGATGTTCGACCTGTTTACCTACCCTCTTACAGATTGACTCACTCTCCTCGGCTTGTAGCACAGTCCTTGGTTGACGACTTGTTAAGTGAAGGCATTGTCCAAAAGTCTCAGAATGGAATTCGCCGCACCTCCTTGTATTTAAAAAAGATGGATCTTTCCGTCCTGTTATTGATTATAGGCGAATCAATGAGGTCACAATTCCAGACCATTACCCTTTTCCTGTGTTAAGTAATCTCCAGTTCATTGGAACAGGTAATACGGTGTTCACCACTTTAGACTTAAAGGCTGGCTTTTGGCAGATTCCCTTGGAGGAAAAGTCTCGTAAGATAACGGCCTTCTCGACTCCAACAGGACATTATGAATGGCTTCGTTGCTCCATGGGGTTACGGAATGCTCCATTGACATGCCAACACTTGATTAACTCAATTTTTGCTGACCTAGTAGGGAACGGACTTTTTGTTTACCTGGACGACCTAATCTTAGTCTACAAGGATGTGGAAAGCCACTTAAATAAGTTGTCCATGGCCTTGCAACGTTTTGCTGAAGCTGGATTAAAACTCAATTTGCCCAAGTGTCCTTTTTTTAAGTCTCGCATCCAATTTCTACTCGTAGATCATGTTGTGGACAAACATGGTATTCACACCACAGATGATAAAGTCAAAACAGTTAGAAACTTCCCTAGACCTAGGTCAATTGAATATGTACGCTCCTTCCTTGGACTGGCAGGATACTATCGTGCACTTATTAAGAATTTTACTTCAATTGCATCTCCCATTACACTTCTCAAGAAGAATACTTCCTTCCAGTGGCGTGATGTTCATCAGGAAAGTTTTGATTCGTTAAAGCATGCACTTACTGAGGCGCCTGTGTTGGCATTCCCAGATTATAGTCTTCCCTTTACTATTTGTACAGATACTTCTGGTACAGATATTGGAGTTGTACTTATGCAGCAAGTAGATGGATGTAGGCCCCATGTTAGTGCATATGCTAGTCGCATTCTTAACAAGCCTGAGTCTCGTTACTCTGCCACGCACTTAGAGGCACTGGAAGTGGTGTGGGCTTTAAAGCATTTTCAAAATATCATTTTGAATATCCTGTTACAGTCTGTACGGACCACACTACTGTCACACAACTTTTCAAGGGCAAAAATCTTTCAGGCCACCTAGCCAGATGATTCTTTACAATCGAAGAATTTAACCCGGCAAGCGGCTGACAATTTTATTCAGATGAAGGTAGAACCCACTCCTTGAGAGGGAGTGGGGCCGGAGTCTCGACTGATCAAGACTCCTGTCCATCCTGGGGCGGCACTTGTATTGAATAAAATAGTTTCATGTTTGTCACAATAGACTCTAAATAATGAGCCACCGCACTGAAATAGGTTGACTAATTCTTAGACCTTCCATTTCATTAAGGGTTCACCTGAGCTTAGTAAAATCGCTCAGGCTCATGGAAGTTTTTTTAAAGATGAAAGAAATCGCAAGAATAAGGCTTATTAATCGAAAATGGCAGTAGAAGGGTTATGGTGGAAGTAGCAACGATCTTGGAGAGGGCAGTGTCAAGAATGCCAGGAATGAAGCGAATGCCAGGAGGGACAATGTCTCTTCGCGAGTGGCAGCAGCAGTCTTCTCGTGAGTGGCAGCAAGAGTGAGGAAGGTTGTCGTTATAGCGAGGGTACCATCGACAGAAGAGCCAGGTGGAGGAACAATTGGCCCAACAGAAGCATGGCCCTCTTGACAGCATTAAAAGTGCCTATTTCAGAAAGCGAGGCAGTGGTTGGTACCCCAATAAAATGCCAGTTACTGCCGATGAAAAAATAAAAATAATACACTAACAGCGGGGCATATCCGAACGCTTTTCGAAATGGTAATGAATTTTATGTTTGTTTATTTCGTGATATTGATTCAATTAGAGGAATTTGGTCTGCACAAACTGAATATTTTTACTGAATGTATCATGAAACAAACATAAGATTAAGCGTTCGATCTGAACGCTTTGAAATTCAATGCCGAGAGTTTGCATTTTATATTAGAACTCAGGGGCGTGTCTGCTTAGTGGTAGTGGGAGTCTGAGGTTGAGGGGTTCGGGGGAGGGAGGCAGACCCCTCCAATGATTCCTTCACTACCACCATCCCCGCCCCTTCTGCAGTAACCTTCCCCCTTCTCTTTCTTCTTCCCTCTCCAGTAGTCCTTCTTTATGAAAATTTGAATCTTTGTTATGAATTCTTACCTTACATTTCATACCTTCTAGACATTTATTTCGCCTCCACCTCTGCTCCCCCATCCACTGCCACATGTGATTTCATGTATTTCGGGGTCACATGAGGTAGTGGGAGCGGAGGTAGAAATGCAATATATAGTGAAGGAGGCAAGTCTGTGTCTCGGAGGTATGGAAAGTGTCGTAAGAAATAGATATGTGGAGATAAACCCAAATAGGAGGCTGCAAGAGGGGGTGATTGTACCCACGGCAATGAACGAAACTGGATTTTGGATCATGAGTGAGGCACAGAGGAAGAGCCCTAAACCTGTTTTGAGATGAAGTGTTTGGTGTCACGAGGATGGCTAGTGTAAGAAATGAGATAGTGAGGTAGAGAACAGAACTGTCGAGAAAGGAGGTTCAAGGATTGCTGAGGTGGTCTGGGGATATGAAAAGAATGAATGAACTAAAACTAGCAAAAATAGAGTTTGGTTAGCAGACTCTGGGTCTGCCATTATGAAGGATGGGTTGACTGGATGAGCACGGTAAACTCAGGCATTACTTCTTTGGCGTCTGCTTCCTCCTCCTCATGCCTCTAAGTTCTTCTGTCTGTGCCTAGTTTTCTTCTTCGTCCCTGTTCAACTCGTTCACCTCTTATGCCTCTCTTCTCACGACCCTTCCCATCTCTTATCGTCCTTTTTATTCTCTTCTTTATTCCCTTGGTGCTTTTCCTCTTTATCTAACAGATTTACCACCGCCGTTCATAACTACATTCACTATATTTCTTCCATGATTTATTTGTTTATTTTACATCCTCGCCTTACTTGGAGATATTTGATTTAGTTTTCCTATTAATATTCACTTCGTCTGTCCTTCATTTTTTTCTCCACAATATAACGCGTTGGACTTCCATTGACTTTTGAAGGATTCCTCTCCATCAATTAAATGGGTTTATCATCCGACTTTGTTCTGAAATGAAAAGTCTCCTGTCAGCATGATTGTAATTTGGTGAATAAAATCTTATATTTATCAACCGGAAAAAGTAGACAGATAATTCTTGGATGTTATGGCTGTCGCCAGGCGATTTTATTCAACATAGTGCCCTCTCTCAGATTAAGAATAAAAGGTTATAATTGGTCTCTTCCACATTCACTTTGGCAACATCTTTATTCCACCCAACTCATTCCCAACACCCACCCACACATACACACAGTGCTATCTGTTCTTCACACTTCGTGACAGTGCCTCCCTCTCATGTCCCCCAACACCCAAAGAACGCTTCTTCCACCACCATCACCATTCTCACCACCACAACCACTACGCCATTTCCAGGCCGTGGAGACAAAACCTCGCCCTTCCCAAATTGATGGAGATTTTTTATTTACCTATCAAAATAAACACCAAATGTAAGGACGAAGCCTTTATTAGCACGACGTTTCGCATGTTACAGCTGCCCAAGATGGCGGTGCTGGTGGCGTTGCCAGAAGAAAAAGGAGCAAAAGGGAGAAAGAGAAAATGGGAATAAGCGAGGTCAAGAAAACGGAAGCGAAGAGGGTTGAGGAAAAAGTGGCGAGACAAAAGTCGGTCAAAGAAGAAAGGAAAAGAGAGGGGGAAATAGATAAGAGAGAAAGAGAGAGAGAGAGAGAGAGAGAGAGAGAGAGAGAGAGCAAACGAGCGAGCTAGAGAGAGAGAGAGAGAGAGAGAGAGAGAGAGAGAGAGAGAGAGAGAGAGAGAGAGAGAGAGAGAGAGAGAGAGAGAGAGAGAGAGAGAGAGAGAGAGAGAGAGAGAGAGAGAGAGCGAACGAGCGAGCTAGAGAGAGAGAGAGAGAGAGGGAGAGAGAGAGAGAGAGAGAGAGAGAGAGAGAGAGAGAGAGAGAGAGAGAGAGAGAGAGAGAAAGAGAAAGAAAGTCAACGGAAGGCTTGTAGAGGAGGGATTGCAAGGTGCATCCTACGCAGAAGACACCAAAGACTCCAATAGAAACCAACCACAATTAAGACTTAGTTTAGGCGAAACGGGGCGATTTTCTCGTTCAGAATAGAACCATAAAGGACAATCAAAGAAACTGTTACAATTTTGCAAAATATATCAAATAAAATTCAAAAGAAAATCAGAAATCACACACTGTCTAATGAAGGCATACCTCATTCTATAGTTCGTTTCCTGACAACCAGATCCAAGAAATTCTATTAGGTTGTCTCAAAATGGTGCCTAGCTATTAGTAGATATAAACAGCTGATACAGTATCAAAAAACATGGACGTATTTTATCCGAGTAAGGGAGAGTCCCCAGATGGAAAAGGAGAAAATGCGAAGAGTTCTGTCGTACAAAGAGAAGGACCCTCGGAAGCTTGCAAAGTTCAAGAAGAACTGTGGAGCTGTTGTAGGCAGAAGCTTTGGAGAATCCTCAGAAGAGGAAGAGGAATCTGTTAGCCCTTCCCGCTGCCGAGTGAGTGCTGTGGAAATAAACGAAATAGCCTGGCGGCAGCCGGAGGAGAATGGAAAAGTGTCAGGAGAGGTCAGGAGAGTGTACCCGCCCCGGGTACACTCGGAAATAAAGAGGACCTCAGTCGGCCGAGACCCCGTTGAGATTCGATTGGGTAAAACCGTTTATCTATAGCTAGAATTAAAACTTATAGTGTGTGCAGAGACCAAAGCAGAGGCGGAGGTCGATGTGAACGGCGAGGCAGAGGCAGGGTCAGAGAGGTGGAGGACAGAAGCGTAGGCGCATCCGGCGCGGCGCAGTTGGAGGCAGACCCTCGAATATTAAAGCGGAAAGAACCGGCCCTTCGCTCCTTCCTCCCCTTTCAGTCTCTCTATGTATGCATGTATAGATGTTTGTTCGTGTGTACACATGTGTATCAGGGTGGGTTAATGTATGATGTATGTATGTATATATTTAAGTATGTATGTATGTATGTATGTATGTATGTATGTATGTATGTATGTATGTATGTATGTATGTATGTATGTATGTATGTATGTATGTATGTATGCATGTATGTATGTATGTATGTATGTATGTATGTATGTATGTATGTATGTATGTATGTATGTATGTATGTATGTATGTATGTATGTATGTATGTATGTATGTATGTATGTATGTATGTATGTATGTATGTATGTATACGCATGCATCTAGGATACAAGTTTACCGTTAAACCACATAAGAAAATATTAAACGCCCGCACACGACTTTAAAATTCCCCAAAATGTTAAAAATTAAAATCTTAAAATAAAAACCCGTCAAACGCGTTTTAACAATTTTCTTGATTTCCACCTTTTTTTGAGTTTCAGACAATTGATTTTAATCAGACTACAAAAATGTACCATGGATATCTTCCTCTAATGCACGTGCTGTAATAAAGAACTGATGTGTGTGTATGTGTGTGTGTGTGTGTGTGTGTGTGTGTGTGTGTGTGTGTGTGTGTGTGTGTGTGTGTGTGTGTGTGTGTGTGTGTGTGTGTGTGTGTGTGTGTGT
>NC_134796.1:27167804-27170304 GCF_046742065.1 Oratosquilla oratoria
CCGCTTCATGAACCAGCTGTCCTGTGGCCTTGAGGTGGTCTCTTTAGCAGGGGAGTGGCTGACGGCCGCCGCCAACACCAACATGTTCACCTACGAGATCGCCCCGGTCTTCATCTTGATGGAGAACGTGACCATGGCTCACATGCGGAAGATTATCGGCTATAAGTACGGCGACAGCATCCTCGCTCCCGGAGGATCCATCAGCAACCTGTACGCGGCTTTGGCTGCGAGGCACAAGATGTTTCCACAGTACAAAGAGCGCGGACTCTTCGCCCTGCCCGGAGAGCTCTGCCTCTTCACGTCGATGCATGTGAGTCGGGTTGTTGTCACCCTTGCCCAGGTTCCAGAATGGTGTTGGGGTTGGGTCGAGCGAGGATTATTTTCGTTCATCCTTGTTTGTGTTCTTCCGGCTCTCTTCTTACACTTCGTCCATTCCTACTTTTTTCGCTCACTAACTCTCATCCTCCATGTTACTCTTTATATATGCTTTATCTCCTAAACCTCCCGAGATCCTGTCTAAAGAAAAATACTGTGATGATCATCTCATTGCTAGGCAGGAACCTATGGTGATTTTATTGTGTCTTCCGTTGTAATATATATATATATATATATATATATATATATATATATATATATATATATATATGTATATATACTGTTCTTCTACACGCCCTAGAATCTTCTTTATTTCATTTGAATTAAGATAAAATAACCAAGGCCAAAAGCACGTGGTAGGTAATTAATCAGTAGGGTGGGGAACCGTGAATAGCCACCTTATCTTGTTCCTCTTCTAAGTAATCCACCAATCGCTTATTTTCTCTTCAATTGAAATGGAATATAAAGGTGTTAATTATGCTAATTCGGCTTGGAAAACAAGTTCTTCGATATTTTACTGGAATGCATTGGTACCAAAAAAGTTTTAGTTAAGTAATTGATTAATCGTAAGTCTACTATTAATAGTCTTGGTAACAGAAGTAAACAAGGGATTTTTAGCTCATTTGACGTAACAAAAAAAGAGCGACAGTTTTCTTCGTACTGTGTTACCAGATACCAAGACTGTGAACCAGAATGTATCCAGGAACGTGTTTTCCCAAATGTACATGCTGACAAGGTCTGGAGACCAGAGAACCTAATGCTGTGAAACCTATGGACACAAATTTAATGATGCTGTTACTTCGGCAGAGTCATTACTCGATGAAGGGCGCTGCAGCCGCTATGGGCCTCGGCACCAACAACTGCATCGAAGTCCCTGTCGACGCCAGAGGGAGGATGATCCCTGCAGAACTGGATCGTCTCATCCAGGAGTCCAAGGCCAAGGGCAAGGTGCCCTTCTTCGTCTGTGCCACCGCAGGGACCACTGTCTTCGGCGCCTTTGACCCTCTCAACGAAGTAGCGGATATCTGTCAGAAACACAAGCTCTGGTTCCACGTGGATGTAAGTCTTTACCGCTTGGGCACATAGGGCGTTATATCGCACAGGGATCTGTCGCTGCCTTCTTTGAGCGCCTGGCTGGCATCTACTGTTCCCATCACATCAGAGTTTTGTTACTAAATGAAGAATCGTTGTGACTTTTTTTTTTTTTTTTTTTTTTTTTTTTTGAGGGGGCGTCACTGGACACCAAGGCCCAACAAATAAATTCAAGTCACTATTAAAAAATTTCTATTGTTTAAGAATTTGTATTTGTCTTTTGTTTTCGTCTTTGTGAGAGCTGTTCTCCATATTTTTGTATAAAGTCTAACCATATACCTAAACTTAATTCAATTTAATTCAAATAAATTTCGCAGGCGGCTTGGGGCGGCGGCGTTCTTCTCTCCAAGAACCTGAGGCACAAGATGGCGGGGGTGGAGAGGTCCGATTCGGTCACCTGGAACCCCCACAAACTCATGGGCGTCCTCCTCCAGTGCTCCACCATCCACTTCAAGGAAGACGTGAGTCTCCAGCACAGGTGGAGGAGGGAGAGAGGGAGAGAGGGGGGGAGGGAGGGGGGGGAGAGGGAGGGGTCCCAACGCACAGAGGAAGGGGCGGGTGAGTGGGTAAAAATGGATTTTCCGAAAGTTTAACCCTGTAGAGTCCAGCCCTCCCCCATTAGCTGAATAAAATCAACTGACGGCAGATAAAATAATCCAACATAAAAGTCGAGCGAGTTAGCTTTAGCCCTTTAGTGTTTATGAGAGAATAAACATAAAAGTCGAGTGAGAAACTCAAAATGTTAACGATATGTATATATATTTTTAATCTATTATTCCTAACTGATAAGCACTATTCATCTTAAAACCACTAACCACCTCTCACATAGTAACAAACAAACAAATTAATGAGCAAGTAATCACAGTTCCTAAATGATGGAAGAACGATAGATGTTCCTGGGAGTTCGGCAGTTAGGTTCTTCTAGTTCGGGGCTGAGACCCAGGTGGATACAGATTCTTGAAGCCGTGTTTCCAAAGACCTGATGTCCTCTCTATCCTGCGCAGGGTCTACTTATCTCTTGCAACCAGATGTG
>NC_134796.1:27177804-27187804 GCF_046742065.1 Oratosquilla oratoria
TATATATATATATATATGTATGAATAGAATCACCAGTGACTGTGATGTCGATCAAGTAATTCCGACTGTCGTCCCCGGATTCGAACCGGGCTCGTGAAATCACGGCGCCATCGCCTTACCGACTGTACCATCGACCCTATAAAATTCTCCAACCTGGAAGTTAATCTAATTCCTGAGGAACTAAGTCGACTGCTAACTGCGGTCCGTACTTATATTTTACAGAGAACCAGGGCAACTTGTAGCTAGTGGTTAGGCTGGTACGTTTCCTTGATGGACTTATTGTCGTTGTCATACCTGAATAGAATCACCAGTGACGGTGATGTCGATCAAATAATTCCGACTGTCGTCCCCGGATTCGAACCGGGCTCGTGAAATCACGGCGCCATCACCTTACCGACTATGCTATCGACCCTATAAATTCTCCAACCTGGAATTTAATCTACTTCCCGAGGAACTAAGTCGACTGCTAACTGCCGTCCATACTTATATTTTACACAGAACCAGGGCGACTTGTAGCAAGAGACTTTGCTGTTGATATGCTGTGTCTTGCTACATTTCTTCTGACCAGGGCAGTGGGCGAGATGCAGGAATTACCCGTCATCCAGGAAGAGCCAAGAAAAGAGGGAGAGAGGGGTGGTGATATACATACATAAATATATATATATAAATATATATATATATATATATATATATATATATATATATATATATTTATATATATATATATACGTATGTATGTATTTGTATATACATACATATACATAATAATAATAATGATGATGATGATGATGATGATGATGATGATGATGATGATGATGATGATGATGATGATGATGATGATGATGATGATGATGATGATGATGATGATGATGATGATGATGATGATGATGATGATGATAATAATAATAATAATAATAATAATAATAATAATAATAATAATAATAATAATAATAATAATAATAATAATAATAATAATAATAACAACAGCAACAGCAGCAACAACAACAACAACAACAACAACAACAACAACAACAACAACAACAACAACAACAACAACAACAACAACAACAACAATAATAATAATAATAATAATAATAATAATAATAATAATAATAATAATAATAATAATAATAATAATAATAATAATAATAATAATAATAATAATCAATAATAATTGATAATGATAATCATGATAATGATAATGACAATAATAGTAGTAATAATAATAATAATAATAGTCATAATAATAATAATTATAATAATAATGATAATAATAATAATAGTAATAATAATAGTAATGATAATAATGATAATAATAATAATTGATAATAATAATGATTGATAATAATAATAGTAATAATGAAAATAACTGTAATAATAGTAATTTTGATAATAATAGTAATAATGGTAATAATGATGATAATGGTAATGATAATGATAATAGTAATGACAGCGACGACGACAACGAGAACACCAAAAATGACCACGACCACCACCACTGCTAAATTTCCTCCATCCCACAAATTATTACACGTAATGACTGGGACACCTCCACACTCCCAGACATATAACGAAACAGAAGAACCAACCAGGAACGAGGTCTCACTATATAAATTATACTCTACCAAATGGAGTGGGATTCTTCTCAATAAGAACGAAATCTTCGTAATGACCTGGGTTTACCGAAAATCTTTGCGAGAGCTCAGAGAACGACACCCAGACCCATCTGTCGTTCTAATGGGGCCCCAAGCCTAAACGACCCCGGGTGTCCAGGGAGGGGAAGGGGTGGGGTGGGGGGGGAGAGAGGGGTGCAGCGAGGGAAGGGAGGGGGGAAAGGCAAAAGGCGAAGGAAAAGGAAGGTACGCCAATGAAAGGACATTCTTAAATTCATCGTGATGGTGACGTTGTTCCAGTTGAATAAGATCGTCGGGTGTTACGCCGGAAGAAAGTCTTTGAAGTGGTGACCGGGAAAAGTGGTCTTCACGGTCTCAGTCAATAAAGATGTGAGTTGGGGAAGTTTCTCAACGCAGAGCGGACGTAAGCGGAAGAAGCAATTACTCAGTGGAGGAGGAAGTTCATCTCCTAACAAGCAGCAGGGAGAAGAGCTGAGGGAGCATAAAGTACTTCGCCTCAGCGACTCATTTTATATATTTGGCGTTGGCTAACGCCAAGTGCATTTATTCTTCAGGTGGATTAGAACTATCTCACATGACCCCTTTACATCACTGACGTACATTATAGATTTTGCTCAGGCTAACGCCAGGCGATTTAACTCTTCTGATGGGAGTCTCCGTGCCGATAGTACTCCTTTACTACCTGAAGGGGCCACGTATAGTTCAGTCTGGCGTCAACCAGAATATAAAAAATGATCGCCACCTGGTATAGAAGGGATTGAAAACTATCTCAAATGACGCCTAACAAGTTTCTTTAGTTCGGGATGACAGTCTCCTTCCACTCCCTAACTCCCCCCTTTTTACCCCACACCCGGTAATGAAGGATTTGTACAGGGGTGAATACTGGAACAAGAGACGAAAGTAAATATCTTCGTACCCTGAGTCAGGGTATCACTTCTCTCCTAAATAAAATCCTTTCACTCCCGTCATAAAATCTATAACAAGAGAGATTTAGCACCCTCCTTCCTCCCTCCCTCCTTCCCTCCCTCCCTCCCTCCCTCCCTCTCTCCCTCCCTCCCTCCCTCCCTCCCTCCCTCCCTCCCTCCATCCATCCATCCATCCATCCATCCATCCATCCATCCATCCATCCATCCATCCATCCATCAATCAATTAATCAATCAATCAATCAATCCATCCCTTAGCTGATTAAAATCCCCTGGTGCCTTCTAGAAGAAGAAACGTGAGGTAGGGAGAGGATGCAAGCGAGCACGAGGTGAAATGGGGGCTGATGGTAAGGGATGGGCTGGCTCCTCCGGTCCTTCCCACAAATGAGACGGATTTGGCCAGATTACGACGCTGTGGTGGGCAAGGGCAGTTAAGGACAGGAGAGAGGGAGATATAGAAGAAGGGAGGAGGAGGGGTGGGACGGGGGGAGGAAGGGCCTCTTCATCGTTCCACTGCGCACTACGCGAAAGAAAATAGTGTTCCTAAGAAAAAAGGGGTCTTTTTCTCTTTCTCTCTCTCTCTCTCTATCTATCTATCTATCTATCTATCTATCTATCTATCTATCTACCTGTCTATCTATCTATCTATCTATCTATCTATCTATCTGTCTGTCTGTCTGTCTATCTATCTATCTATCTACTGTATGTGTGTGTGTGTGTTTGTTTTTCGAAAAGAGCTGGCGTCCAGGAACCGTATTGGCAAGAAAAAGACACCAGCCTCAGTAACATTCTTGTTCTCTTTACTTTTCATTTATCTCCCAGCATTCCCCTTTCAATGGTAGCATATACTAATGTGTCCCCTCCTCTCAACACCCCTCATACCCCCAGGGTGACGAAGGCTTCGAAAAACACATGGACTACCTGTGGGAGATGACGGAGTACCTAGTCCAGAAGCTGAAGAGTCAATCTGACAAATTCGAGATGGTCCTGGAGGAGCCGGAGTGCACTAATGTTTCTTTCTGGTACATCCCCCACCGGCTACGCACTATGAAGCAGGGCCCAGAGCGCCATAAGCTCCTGGGTGAGGTGAGTGCCTTAGTTAACGACATATCGTTGTCACCTTGATGTTTTTATGTCATTTCTCAAATGCTTGAAATTTTTTGGTGGTATGGGCTCGTTAAGAGTGATTTGTTTATGAATGATGGAAGTGTCCGTACAGCCTTTATTTATCTATCTATTCTTAGAAATAGTATACACGTTCAGTCCAAGAGCTATTCTGCTGAATACAACCGCCTGCCAAGAGCTGGAATCGAATATTTTTCTCTTTTGCCGTGTTTTTAGCCAAATGAATAATTTAGCAACATTTTGACAATTTCGTTTGGCCGAAAGAAAACCTTCTTATAGTCAAGTCTCTGCTGGAGAATAAAAGATCGGGGAGGTGACGTATCTTTCTTTATTGGTTAAGAGAGAAGAATATGATCGAGAACGAATGAACAGCGGAACATTGAAACCCACTACCACAGGAGTTCCTCAACCTGTTTTCTCATGTACCCCGTATTTATGCGCTGCTATTTTTAGCATCCTGGAAACCTCTTCAGCACTGGAAAGAATCATCGGGCTAAGTACCACTAGTTTTGGGTTTGTGGACCCGCTTAGGACCATGGACCTCTCAGAGTCCGTGGATCCCTGGGGGGAAGTGGGGGACATCCACTGTCGCCTGGCAAGTCTCCCAAGACTGGTTTTCTCATTTGTTGGGGCGATCCACGGCGATTCATTCACCTTCTGTCATGGAAGTGGTGCTGTAACGGTATCTAATGATTTTCTTTCTCAAGAAGACTGATGAGATCAGTCGCAGCTAGACCTAATAGCTAAAACTTGTCACCATAACTAGTTCCCATCCTTTTTTTCGTTTTTATCCTTCAGGTCCAGCCTCTCCTGAAGGGCCGCATGATGACGGCAGGAACCCTCATGATCGGCTACCAACCCGAGGACGAGTACCCGAACTTCTTCAGGAACATCATCAGCTCGCAGGCCGTCAACAAGGACGATATCGACTTCATGATAGAGGAGTTGGACCGACTGGGTTACGATCTGTAGACGAGAAAGCAGAGGAAATTCAAACCACAATTGAAATCGGGGAGGGGCAGGGACTGATTCTAGGCGGACAGATGCCCACTACTTTTGAGTTTGTCAGTGTGTCACACCTAGAGAGAAAAAAAAAAAAAAAACATGGAGGAGGACAGGGTCGTATTTTTTAAGACAAAGGGGAAGATATAGTTACTGACCATTTTCTGGATGAAATGGTGGACCTTAAACTTTATATACATTTGAGCCAGTTTGTTGATTCGAATGTGATGCTTTTTGCTGTATACTCGAATGCCAAATCGAAGCGATCCACTCCACGTTGACTTTGGGTGTGCTCTTTTTGTAAAGGGGAATTTTTACATATTTTTAAACAACCTACAAAACTTGATATCGTTGTTACCATCGTGATCTGCTTTTTTCTCCATGTTTGAAGATGCCGTGTTTTAAGCCGTAGTAGGAGATATAGACGGAGCCATACTTCCACATGGTCCCCTTGCTTGCCTCTCAGTCACAAACTAATGGGCTCTGGCCAATGGTCCCCTCCCCTCCCCACCCGTTCCCACCTGAAGGACGGCAAACGACGACCCATCCCATCTTTCTGTGGTGGGGGACGGGGCGAGTTTGGTGTTGCCTGCACAGGAGGCGGCGGGCGCGATTGTGTTAGCCTGTATTCCTATACAAGCTGTTTAGTTGTCAGGGCCTTTGGACCAAACGCTGATATTCGTTGTGCTGTTGCTGCTTGTGTCTTCTCTGTCTCCTCAGTTAGCCAATACTTGGCCGTAAGAGGTTAAGTAGTGGTGATTAAACGCGAGTCAATGGATTGTTATTAAATGGTTGTGTTTGAGACATATATATTGGTTGACTGATTGCTGTAGAGTGATTACAACAATAACAACAAAGAAAAAAAATGAAAAATTATGTATGGAGTCGTCCATCTAGTGCTAGTGAAGCCCCGCGTGGTGGAATGAGAGACCATGGTCAATAACGAAGACGCGGCTTCGGCGTCGTTTCTGAGTTCGGCGACATGGCGGCAGAGATGCAGAAGGCGGTTCTGCTCGATGAACATCCGGGTCACGCTGGAGCGCGCGCGCACGCACGCACACACGCACACACACACACACACACACACACACACACACACACACACACACACACACACACACACACACACACACACACACACACACACATACACACACACACACACATACACACACACACACAAGCACAAACATGCTGGTGCATTGGTTAGTATCACGGATTGTCAGGTGCAGACCTTCGCGAAATCAAGCCCAACTCAGGGTTTGAAAAGCATCACAATCCCAAAAATTGTTGCTGTGCTCCTTCAGCAAAGCAGCAAAGGGTTGGGTGTGGGTTTGTGTGTGTAAGGTCAGTGTTATTTATAGACCGAACGAAACGAGCTCTGAACTCTTATTTGGAATGATCATACTTGTCGATACGTTGTCGAGCGCGTTATCGAATTTGGATGTGTGTGTGCTTGTAAGGTCACAGTATTACCCATAGATCGGTCATATGTGAGCTCTGAGCTCTCTTTCGGGAGGGAAATAGCTGTCGATCACGAGTCCAACACGTGATCCAAGACCATGGTGATTCTCATACACACACACACACACACACACACACACACACACACACACACACATACACACACACTTGCACATACACACACACTGCGTGTGCAGATCAATTTACATGCGCATATGCACGCTCATTTGTCAGTGTTTGTGAGTCTATCTCTGCGCATGTGTAGTTCGGAGAATTCAAGGGCCCAAAGCAATAACCGCCTCAATGGCAAAAACGTTAAACCAGCAATAGATTCCCCACTTCGCCTGTGCAAACAGGTAAGCAATATAATCATTCGTCCCACTCATAATTGTGCTTGGAAAGCAATATAAAGCATGGCCCACTCACTTGGCTAGCAGCAATATATCGGTTAGCTGGGTGAAGCTTGAAGCAATAAAGAATGGGCGGGCCCCAAACTCTGTTACCGGAAGAGACATTGAACGCGTCAAGCCCCGTGTCGCCTTGAGTCGAAATTAAAATAACATTTTCAGTTATTAGTACTCTCCCCTACCCAACTGTGGAACATGTAGTCCTCTTGTAGAAACGTTACTATATTACTGCCCTTGTGTAAGATTTTTATCCTTGTCACTATATTACTATCCCTGAATAAGATTTTTATCCTTGTGGGGATGGAGTTACGGCGATTACTATCTTCGCAAGATATAGAAGTCTATGGTCACATCGTCACATTGGTGAGAAGGAAAGGTTCTTGCAGTGGTCGATCTTGGCAACTCCCACATTTGACTGCGCTCACCCGGCTCTTTGAAAGTACATCAGTAACACGGAGAGACCATGCGTGAAAAGTAGACGCATCATCACTTAAATTCAACGATTGTTAAAGTTCGTTCCCGAGTCGTCTGGTAACATAAACAGCGAGAAAATTTCGCGTTTTCTCTGCTCGAATGTCGTTACGAACAGGACGCATCATGGGGACGTTGGTGTTGGGTGGGTGGTGGTGGGAGAGGTGGCGGGGGGGGGGATATCTAGGCATGTGGGCGTCACACCGATGCACCCAGCTGGCAAAAATCGCGCCTCTGCGACACTCACTTCCCACCAAACGTCATCTTGCAACGTTGTGGGTTCATGTACGCCGTACATCAACCCACGAGCATGTCGTTTCTCTGCGTTTGGAATTACCGTACGGTAATTCCAAACGCAGAGAAACGACATGCTCGTTGTCACAATGCGCCCTTCCCAACTTTGTTTTGTTGGGCCCGGGTGGGTCACATTGTTGTCTAATGTTGTCATTTCATGGTCATCAAATTATTGTGCAATTGCCACACATTTACCGAGTATAATGTAAACACGAATTACACAGATGTCAAGTGTTATACTGCATTGCACTGTTACACTTGAACAACTTTTTTACTCATATTACGATTTGTTCATTTTGTGAACACAATTAGCGATAGTTTCGCCAAACATTTGACAAACGCACGGCAAAAAAGAAGTATTATTTTCATACAGAAAGATGCTAATCATATATTCATCGAATGTATTGTTGCTGAATATTGTTTCTACAGTTATGCGTAGTTGCCAGCATACTGTTTGTACACAATTGTCAAATATCCCTTTCACTCATTCTATTGTTGCCCAATACAATTGTTGCCAGAGCTACCGTTGTTTCAAACTTTCGATATCATTGTTGTACAGCTATTTAATGCACCGATTTCAGATTCACCGTTTCAGAGCATACTGTTGGCTTTCATGGTCAAATACATCGTGAGACAAATGCATCCTTATGGCAATCATCAATCACTTATGGTGCGTGGTTTACAAGCACCACTATCTGGCAAACAACACTCAGACATAGCAGTGATGTTGTTGGAATTAGGCATTGTTCTCCGTATAGTTTAGCGTGTTTGGAATCCCAAACATTGTCTCTTGTTGAGTGATGTATTCTTGTTCACGTTGTTGTTCCCATTCCCATTTGCCCATTACGTTTTTTGCCATCGTTGTTTTGTCAAGATGAAATTCAGCATGAAAGCTTTGAAGATATACTGCAAATAATCTTTAGGTGCTGCATTCGTAAGTGTTTTTGATCGTTTCACGTCATCGTATCTTTCCATTATTGCATGCCGTCGATCTGCCCATTTGTGATATCCAGACTGCCAAGGTCACGTACCTTATGGATTTCTGTTGCGACTAACGCCAGACGGTTTTATTCAATTGCTGCTTGGACTGAATAAAATGGGTAATTCCCGTTTTATCTAAAGTCTGCCCCACACCTAACTGAATTTGCCAAGCATGAGTCGGAAAAAAAAATCGGGTAAGGTCACCGTAGCGACAGGGTTTGATATGTCACGCCAACCATCTTGTGGCTCCCTACCAAGCCCCTGGTGTAATACTGGTGTAATTTCCCTTCAAAGAATCCCAAAACCCTATCGGTGATACATTTTTCTAACTTTGTGCTATTTTTCAAATCTAGTATCACCGATCTCTGTAGCATTTTCTTTGCATACTCATGGTTATCTCGATAGGTCAGCATGAAGCTCATGACATGCTGTCAGAACGATGCATTACAGTGCACCTTCCGTGAGCTTATTCAGCGATTCTGTGCAGACGAAGTGATTCAAGTCTGAATAAGTCAACACCTGAAGGCTTCAATCATCTCTTAATTTGTAGGAATTTGGAACAAAACATATAAAGTACGTATTGATCGCCCCAGGTCCTCATGATTTCCTTGTACATCCGGTCTGTCGCTTCTCACATCAGCGTCAGCTAACACGAGATGGTAAGCCAGTTACGGGGATATGTTCGAGACAAACTGGGGTATCATTTGATCGCTATCATCATGTCATCCTCAGATGAATAAAATAGCTTGATGACAGCCAGGTCAAAGTCTTCAGAGGATTTCACTGGACTGAAGGCATCGATATATGACCTTGTTTTCAAAATATCTTCTTACGAATCTTCTCTTGGAAAATTACCTTCCTTTATAAAGGAGACCTCTACTCCCTCTCCATTTATCTGCAGATTTTCAACTCCCTTTTTCCCCTCACTATCAGTGATTTCTCCAAGTGTTGTGACCCACGTTCTTTTGGACTCTCGTTGTCACATCTTTTTAGTGGTGGTGTATGTCACTTTCATACTGATCTTGAAGAACCCCTTTCGGACTGCAGCAACGCCCTTGGCGCAGCACTTGGTCATCAGCATGAGCTTGCGGTGCTCTCGAAGTTTTGTGTCGTTCTTGTCAGGCTTTCCTCCGCAAGACTCTTTTCCCCTTTAAGAAACAACCAACTGAACACCGAGTCTATGAACACACTCGATATTGTGATACATTTTAAAAATGTTGTTCTGATTAAGTATAGACACTTTCATTCGGACGAGGGAGGGGCCGAGGATCTGAAGTGGTCTTCCAACCCCTGAGATCCCATATGTCCCAGAGAGTTTTCTTCAGATGAATAAAACCGTCTAACGTTAGTCTTGACAAAATAAGTGACAGTAACACCGTGACTAAGGGGTTCCGGTGGTATGCTTCCGGCTTCCTGACTCCCAGATCGATGTACAAGAACTGTACCTACCAGGCTTCATCTTAACATCATCGTGTCTCCCGTATTGCTACCGAGCTTCACGGCCTCCTTCAACACATTGACGTATTTGATGAGATTCTATACCGGCTAAAGACGGGAGGCGACTTTTATTCAGTTGAGTGGGGGCGGTCTTCGGCTTAAAGGTCCTTAACGATCGAGACCCCTCTATGCCGGAGATAACCGCCTCCTGTTCTTAATCAGAACATAACCAGTAAAGTACGCCATCGTATCGAAAGGAGT
>NC_134796.1:27192804-27195304 GCF_046742065.1 Oratosquilla oratoria
CGAGCCTTAGGGTGCTTGGCAAAGTACCAAACCTAAGGGAGTGTGGCGAAATACAATTTGGCTAAATGTTATTTGGCGAAGTGGGAAGTCAGCATATCGAGAGGTTCTTCAGTTCACAATGGTTGTACTCCCAGAATGCAACTGAAACTCCTCGCTTCATCATGCTAAACTTTGTCCCTTAACTGAGCGTCCAATATCTTCTTTCACGTGTGAGACTCCATGTGGGCAAGGACGAGTCCAAGGCAAGGTGACAAAGGTGGCTTCATTTCAGTGCAACATCACAGGCCCGTAATCACTGCCTCACATTTAAAACTTACCTTACCTGTATCACGAGCAGAGGTCGTGATCTACTCGTGTCTCGTGTGTTTTGTAAATCTGTGTACAGGCAACTGGTACAACACACTAATTCCATTACAGAACACTGAAATACTCACTAAACCAACACTCAGTACCAAAAAAGTTGTCGTTAGCTAGTGATTTTTTAACGTGGTGTACATTCTGTTATACCATAATATACTGAAATACACAAAAATCTAAACCCTTAACGATAAACACGAACCTTTTCATTTATTCAACGATCGTTTCACATCATTCTTCTGCAGTACTTAACCGTATTTTTACCAAACTGTTGTATAGAAAATTACATCTGTGGCGGGTTGGTTTCGATCGTGTTTGGAATGACGCGGACCCACATTCGATTCCACCAACTCCCCGGCAACTTCCACTTCTCATTGAATTCGGAGCACATGGGGCAAAGGTGACGATCTCGGTCGCAGATAGATGTCTCCTGGCGTGCACTCTCCTTTTTACAAGAATGTGGCCCATTTGAATGCATGGTGATATGCAATTGAAGTGTGACAACCACATAAAATTGACGGCCATTGGCAGGAACAGAAATCGATCAAACATGGAGAGGCGTGATAGAACGCACTTTGCCTCCGAGTTTCAGTCAAACGTGCAACACATTACTTGACATTATTCTTCCCTTATTTACTTATTTCTTTATTTATCGAATTATCTTTTATTAGTTTACTTTTTGAAACCGCACTTCAGCGCTGGATCATACCAAAATGCATTATATTGCATGCTATTACGCTATATTGCACTTCACTGCACAACTCTACACTTTGCACCATAAAGCACTTGCTGCACCATACTGCACTGAATTACACCATACTGCACTGAATCGCACAATATTGCACTTAATCGCACAATACTGCAGTTGTTCAATCTCGTTAGTCTTTTGCACCATACTGCACGTCATTGTATTTGATGTTATGGTATATTTCATAGCTCTGTTGAACAAGATGATTATTCCTTGTACTATATTTAATCTTCTGAACGGCGCTGCACCAAATTACACTATCTTGCACCATACTTTACTGGTCCTCACCCATATTTGGAGGTGCAGCCCTGAGTGCAGGCACTTGGTCTCCGGACTGAACCCAAGATATCTATCAACTTTGACTTTCTTTCCTCCATTACAAGAGGAGAACTAACAACCGGCGACAACTCCCCTCCTCTTGATCCTATCAACCGGTGACAAAGAAACATTCTCACACAGTCACACAACATAAAAGACAATAATCCTGCGTTTCTTCTTGGTGAGATCTATGGGAGGGTCCGAGACACTTGCCAGCCACAACGGGGGTGCGGGTTTCAAGTCAGTGAAACCCGATACAACTTTTTTTTTTTTTTTTTGACAACATGGCCATCACCACGACGTCATCTCTCAAACTAAGTTGTTCTTTTCGTGACAAACTTAGCACATAGGCACTTTAGTGGATTGAACTATAGTCATAGCATTTTGCTAAACCACACTGCACTTTAAAATACTTTACTTCACAACTTTGCACCACACAGCACTACTTTGCACCATACAGCACCTAGGCGTAGTTCTTTGTATCAACATACATTCTTTTGCTCCACTTTGTACTACTGTGTACATTTTTCACCATACTTTATTTTTCTGTATGTAGTATATTGCACTTTTTTTTTGCATATTTGCAACCATGCATGTAATACTTACTATTACTTGATGTGCCATCGTTTGAGCCCATCTTTATGTTAAATACTCTTGATGGCACTCCATTTGGCACCACACTATATCTAGATATGTCTTGTACCAAACCTCACTTTTTGCACCGTTTCACACTGTACTCTATAGGTGTACACTGCACAGTGTATTTCAATTTATCGCACTGCACGATGTTGTTCACTGCATAAATTACTGTATTCTTTTTATACAATAATACACTTAACTAGGATAATGATGCTCCATAATGATTTTATCCTAAATGGGAATAGGCAACTACCACACACCCTCTATAGGGATTAGAACCGGAGACTATGATCACGAGCCTACAATGAAACACGTTCAGTTACAAAGGCGTTCCTGCCAGGGGCTGAGCGGAGTCCTTCGTCGTCACGTGGTAGCATTACCAAGGGTTCGAATCCCTTTAGCAAGGAGTTGAGTATTCAATCTGAAAGTTAAACAAAT
>NC_134796.1:27200304-27202804 GCF_046742065.1 Oratosquilla oratoria
CGTGTCATAACATATCATATAACGACATATCATATGACACCATGACACATATCGCCAAGGCATATCACATTAGGTTACCTGACTGCATATATAAACTAAGATCCATATATACAGAATAAGTTTGTGCCGCCCTAGAGCTGTTCATAGACGTGGTGCAACACCCAACAATTATACACTTCTCTTAGTATCACCAATTGGTTACAAAAAAACACACACACAACAGGCGACCACGAAACCACAATCTCATTGTAGTGAAATTTGGTAATATACCGAATATTTGAACCACATTAACATAAAATCATTGGAAAAAATAATTATCGGCAACTACGCCTCCCAGCAAGGATATAACAGAAACAAAACAATTTGAAAGAAAATTTAAACATATCTCATTTGAAATACATAATCAGGACTTGTGATTATAAATATTTATGACGTGTGAAATAAGTATAGTGGAGACGTAGAACTAAATGAACTAAGGCTTCGCTAATGAATGATGAAAAAGTGAGAAATGAACACCAAGAGTAAGAGCAAGAGCAAGAGCACGTCAACTAGCTTGCATAAAGACAGTTTATAGCAACTACTCGATGTGACTATTTAAGTATGACGAACGACTTCTTTAGTATGAACAATAGGGTGATCTGATTTGGTGTAGTGACAGGGCTACAGAAATAAACGTAACACATTACACACTGTTTGCGAAGTGTGTGTGCGTGTGTGTGTGTGTGCGTGTGCGTGTGTGTGGGGGGGGTGTGGTGTGTGGGGGGGGTGTGGGTGTGTGGGTGTGGGTGTGTGGGTGTGGGTGTGTGTGGGTGGGTGGGTGGGTGTGGGTGTGGGTGGGTGTGGGTGTGTGTGGGTGTGTGTGTGTGTGTGGGTGTTTGTGTGGGTGTGTGGATGTACATGCGGGAACAATTACATTGTGCGTGTGCGTAGTTGTATATCAACGTCAACCCAGTACAACCGTGGCGTTGTACATAAATTATTTAACAATGCATTACTTGCCAAATTACGTATTATGTCGCATAACATCCTCTGTCGAACTAACATTGCCGCCATCTTGCCCGAGCGAAGTGAAAGTTTTCCTCTGCAAAATTTCCTTCTCAGAGAATTCGAACTGTGACTGATCATAACCCCCTAAGCTCCACCTCCAGTTTGTTATTTCTTTGTATTCCGGTACTACTTGGATTTGTTCTAATAATGTATTCCACAAGAGGACTATAGTAGATTCACAGATTTATCCTTGTTGTTAAATGGAACATGTTATCGAGCTAACAAATTTGTCGATAATCTAGCTCATAGGTCATAGAATGTGTCTGAGGAACTTTATAGGTTGCGAATGAAGCTTGGATTTCTGCTGTTGTCTTATTCATAGTTTATCAACAAGGTGGAAAGGTTGAGATGGCTACCAAAGTTATTTAGAGGTAAAAGATAATAAATTACCTTTTTCTCTCATATAGAATGTACATTTGACACGCGTGAGGGAAGGGTTTTCATTTGCGATCGCAGAATCGAGATTCAATTGAGGTTCGGGAAAGGAAACGGTTGAGGCAGTGTCCGAAGCTGCCAAGCTCATGTTGTCAATTGTCTCCAGAATGATTAAGCTTCCCCTTTGGCTTTGGCTGCTCCTTGTACGTGTTTAGCGGTTGTAGTAGTTGTAAATGATTACGTTGTTTTATTATATAGCTGTGATATGTCCCTAGATAGATAGCCTGACCTCCCGCGCGGATCAGCCAGCTATGCCACCAGCCGGACGAAAGAGAATATCGCCTGTGGTAGGACGGCGGGGAAGCTTGGATATGGATCGTCCACTACCACCCCTCTCATTGTTTGATGCTCAAGCGTAGCCGTCACACTGTCTTTGTTTGTGAGTCCTATTCCAGGTATCTCCGTCTGTCGTTGTATTCCTTTTCGCCGTCGTCTGTCCCTCTTTCCGCCGCTCGGTGGTGTTTTCGGTTTCCGTTTGGGGGAGGTCGGCTGCCCGTAGTCGTGCGAAAGAAAACGTAGTCCTAATCGGCTTGTAGCTGAGGCACCGCTCGGCCATGCCTCAGACTCCTTTAGTCTGACTTAGCAGGAATGGAGGCTGGACGAGACATTTGCAAGGATCACGGATGCCCCAGGCACCGAGATTTGCATGCAAAATAATAGAAATATTGATTGCCAAGCTACTGATCCGATGAAACATGTGCAAAGGTTCCTTTGTGTGTTTTAAAGGCAATAAGATGTTTAGCTTACGAGAGAAGAAACCTTTAGTTATGTTTCGAGAATCCATTGACAGCGACTCGAATCAAAGTCTTCCGAACAGGACTTGCCAGAATGTGCTTTGCACAATGAGTGACGTCCTTTTTTTTTAATCAACCTTATAGGAGATTGGAACTGTTTTGCTGTGTATATATAAAGGTGCTGGCCCTGCCCTCCTGTTGTCACGCGATGTACTTAGCTTGTGGGAGTCACTTAATCGAACGAGTCTTTTGATAGACATAGTAACCATTAAAACAGTTCCACC
>NC_134796.1:27215304-27252804 GCF_046742065.1 Oratosquilla oratoria
TGGCTTGACGTATTGTAGAGGGATTCCAACGGGACTCTCTAGGGGGTAGATCACAAGACCAAGTAGCAAAATGAAGAGATCAAAAAACCACCTTCGTTTAATTCACCCCTCCAGCTTGAGAGAAAAATAGGCATGGGGCTTTAAGAACTAATTTTCACAAGAACAACCTTAGAGAATTACTGCAACGTGCAGTGACAGCGGTGACAGGGGTGACACATTTACTTGTGAGGTGTTTCTAAGAAAACGATGATTGACCATTACAGGAATCACAGAGAGACGCTTACACACCTGATACAGTCTCCTCGGTTTCCGCCTTCTGTTCGGGGCGCAAGCTCTTCATGACATACCATGGTCGGCGGTCCTCTGCATGGCCTAAGTCGAATGTCAGGCTTTGAAGTTAAGGTTGGTTCTGCCGCAGTCCGTTCCGCATGAACAAGTGTAGTGTGAAGCGGGGAAGTAGGGGAAGGTAAGGAACCAGTAGTTTACTTAAGTGCCGGGGGAAATGATATAGGTAGATTAGGGAGTGAGGAATTATTTGCGCGGTTCCGGGATGCGCTAAACAAGATTAGGAATAGGGGAGGTGTTCCTGTTGTATGTGAAATCCTTCCGAGGCGTAGAGTTGGAGGCATGTGGCATTCCAGGGCTATTGCAATGAATTACAGCCTGGCAAAACATTGCAAGGCCAATGGATGGGCATTTTTCGACAACTGGGATAGCTTTTATGATAAGAATCACCTATACACAAGGGACGGGGTGCACTTGTCGCCCAGAGGATTTCGGCTCCTTGCTGAATCCCTTGAGCGAGAAGTAGGTATCCTACGGGTTTTTTTTTTCGGCTAGATTACGTGGGAGTAGGGGGGAGGGAGTATCGGAATATAGTTTAGGCAATAGAAGCAACTTAGAGAGGGACTGTGAAAAGAATCATCAAAGAAGGTGGAGGAAAGATAAACTTAAAGTTTACTATACAAATAGCAGGAGCATAATTAACAAAATTTATTTATTGCGAGGTAAAGCATGCGTAGAGAATTTCGATATTATAGCTATTACTGAATCCTGGATCAACATGGCTGATAAACATTTCCTTCCGGAAATTGAAATAGAAGGATATAAGTTTTTCACAAGGATAGTGTGGCAGGAGTGGGGGAGGTGTAGCACTTTTCGTTAAAAATACAACAAACTGTACAATCAACAATTCGATTAAGGAAAAGGACTGTACGGAATCTATTTGGGTAGAGATTGTAGACAAGAATAAGAACTTAGAGAGGGACTGTGAAAAGAATCATCAAAGCAGGTGGAGGGAAGATAAACTTAAAGTTTACTATGCAAATAGCAGGAGCATAATTAACAAAACTGATTTGCTGCGAGTTAAAGCATACGTAGAGAATTTCGATATTATAGCTATTACTGAATCCTGGATCAACATGGCTGATAAACATTTCCTTCCGGAAATTGAAATAGAAGGATATAAGTTTTTTTCACAAGGATAGGGTTGGCAGGAATGGGGGAGGTGTAGCACTTTTCGTTAAAAATACAATAAACTGTATAATCAACAATTCGATTAAGGAAGAGGACTGTACGGAATCTATTTGGGTAGAGATTATAGGCAGGAATAAGAAAGTTATTATTGACGTCTTGCATAGACCTCATAACCTCAGCATTGAGCAGACTGATCCCCTGATTCATGAAATTTGTAGCAGCACGCTACCACTGCTAGTGTCCCCGAAGCGTACACGTCATACTGTTTGTAAAATTATTATTCTGCATCAATTTATTATACATGCCTTTTAAATTATACAGTATGTTGCAAAAAATTATATATAGTACGAGGATCACTGTTGTATTGTTCAATATATTTATATCTATATTTATTTGCATACTTTGTTCATAGCTTTAATTATTTACAATGTAATATGTATGTCATGGCGGACGGGCCATTAAAAATTAATTCCTAAACTAGTCACGCAGTTTGAGCTACTCCTGCCAACGACTAGGGAAGATTACTTCATTCCTGATGAGACGATCCAGCCTCATCAATTGGTGACCTCCCGGAGTGTGGACTTCAGCATCCAACGCAGACGCCTCCCTCTAGACCCGACGCAGCAGTCACCGCCGCTGGCCCTGCCCTTCCCTGTCCGCTGGACCGTACTACTCACCGCCGCCGGTCCAGCCCTGCCTGGTGTGAACCTACCGCACCCCCTGCCTGCTGTGGACCTACCGCACCCCCTGCCTGCTGTGGACTTGCCCTACCCTCTGCCTGGTGTGGACTCTTCGCCGCCTACCTCGCCCCGTGGAGTGGACTGCCTGCCCAGTCGCGCTCCTGAGAGTGGAACGCGAACTCCTGCCTGGTGTGGACTCGCCGCCTGCATCTTTGAGTGGATTCCCGACGCCACTGGCTGCTCCACCCGCAGTTGATCCCGACGCCACTTGCCATCTCCGTCAGAGCGAACTTTAGCCTCCACTTGCCGCTGCCTGCAGTCCCAGTCTGCCAGTCCCCGCCGCCGCCGCTGAACCGACGTCTCTACCATCATGGACCAGTTTCCCGTAGAGGAACATGCCAACGAGCTCGTCGCAACTCTGTCCTCGCCCTCAGTCTCTCACGTCAACACAGACCCCCTTCGCGAGCGTCTCGTCGATATGGTGACTCAACTCACCCTTCAAGTTAGTGAGCTGAAGGGACAGGTTCAGGCAACAGACCGCCTTAACTTCACACGCAGTTCACGTTCCCGATCAAGACCGAGATCTAAAAGTACGGAACGCAACTCAGCGGTATGCTACTATCACGCCCAGTTCGGCTCTAAGGCACGCAAATGTAACCATCCCTGCGCCTTCCCCCAGTCCCCCACTCTCAACCCCAAACGGCGAACCTCAGCTGTGCATAATGTTCGCCCCTCCTCTTCACAACTCCTGTATATACAAGACCCTTTAACACGTCACCTCTTCCTCATCGACACCGGTGCTGCAGTGAGCATACTGCCAGCTTCTGCCAGTTCGAAGACGTTACCCCCAATCACGTCCCTCTACGCTGCCAACAACACTAAAATCGCCGTCTACAGGAAATCCACCTTAACCCTCTCCCTCAACCTCCGTCGTGCCTTCGAGTGGACCTTCTACGTCGCCGACGTCCCTCAACCCATCATCGGAGCCGATTTCCTGAACCATTATGGCCTTCTCGTGGACATTCAGCGCCGTCGCCTTTACGATGTCTCCACGCGCCTCACGTCCTACGGCCACACTCGTCCTGGCGTCAGTACCAACATCTCCGTCATCAGTCCCGGTACACCTTTTGCTTCTCTCCTTCAACAATTCCCCACCCTCACCCAGCCACATAAATGCACGCCGCCGATACGTCACCACGTCGAACATCGCATTGTCACTTCTGGTCGCCCAACCCACGCCAAGCCACGACGTCTAGCACCCGAACGGCAACGCGTCGTCAAGGCCGAGTTCGAATCCCTCATGCGTCAAGGGATAATACGACCCAGCAAGAGCAACTGGTCTTCGGCGCTACACGTCGTCACTAAGAAGAGCGGCGACTTACGACCATGCGGTGACTATCGTGCCCTAAACTCTCAGACTGTCTTCGACCGTTACCCAATCCCCAACATTCAAGAGTTTGGTTCCCAACTCTTCGGCTGCACCATCTTCTCTACAGTGGATCTGGTTCAAGCTTTCCACCAGATCCCTGTACACCCCGATGACATCCCGAAGACGGCCATTACCACCCCGTTTGGTCTCTACGAGTACGTCCGGATGCCCTTCGGCTTGAAAAACGCAGCACAAACGTTCCAGCGCTTCATTGACGAAGTCCTTCGTGGCTTACCCTTCTGTTTCGCCTACATAGACGACCTCCTCATCGCCAGCCCTGATGAAGCCACCCACCGCCGTCACCTCGAAGAAGTCCTCACCCGTCTACGTGACTACGGCATCCAAATCAACGCCGCCAAGTCGAACTTTGGGTTGGCCTCCGTAGACTTCCTTGGACACACTGTCTCCTCCACTGGTATTTCACCTCTGAGTACCAAGTGTGATGCCATCCGCCAGTTCCCGAAGCCCTCCACACAGAGACAACTCAAGCAGTTCCTAGGAATGCTTAACTTTTACAATCGCTTCATTCCTAAGTGTTCCCTCATGTTGCAGCCTTTGTATTCCCTCATTAGACCTTGCAAGCGTGGTCAGTCTATCAAGCTCGATTGGTGTCCTGAAGCCGACAAAGCTTTCGCTTCTGCGAAGACTGCCCTAGACACCGTCGCCACCCTCAGTTTCCCTGCCCCGGAGGCCCTCACATCAATCGCTACTGACGCCTCCAACGACGGAATCGGCGCCGTCTTGCAGCAATTCGTCGACAATGCTTGGAAGCCGCTCGCCTTCTTCTCCAAGAAACTGAGCAACGCTGAGAAGAACTACAGCACATTCGACAGGGAATTGCTTGCTGTCTACAGAGCTGTCCAACGTTTCAGATATTTCCTAGAAGGTCGACAGTTCGTCATCTTCACTGACCACAAACCCCTCACTACCACCTTCCACGCTAACAAAGCCAGCTACACACCTACACAGCTCCGCCACTTACAGTACATTTCTCAGTTCTCCACAGACATAAGATACGTACAAGGTTCCAAGAACGCACCCGCTGACGCCCTCTCCAGAAACATTCACGCAGTCTCAACGCAGTCTCCTGTCATCGACTACGCCGCCATTGCAGCTGCACAGGCCAACTGCGACGACTTGCAGCGTCTGTTGGACAACCCTTCCCTCAGGATGGAGAAGATTCAAGTACCTGGCACAGACATCCATCTGTATGCTGACGTCTCCACCGACAACCTTCGCCCCTTCCTACCTCCGTCATTCCGCCATCAACTCTTCCGCCACCTTCATGACTTTGCACATCCTGGCATCCGTGCATCCCAACGGATGTTGACGTCCAAATTCATCTGGCCAAGTATTAACAAGGATGTCAGACATTGGGCCCGCACCTGCCTCCAGTGCCAGGCTTCCAAGGTAACGAGACACACGTTTTCTCCACTAACTTCTTTCCCGCTCGTCTCTGCCAGATTCAGCCACGTACACGTCGATATCGTCGGCCCCCTCCCATACTCCAACGGCTTCAAGTACGTGTTTACCTGTGTCGACCGCTTCACTCGCTGGCCAGAGGCGATTCCACTTCCCGACATCAACACTGACACCGTTGCACGAGCGTTCGTCGACAACTGGGTTGCTCGCTTCGGTGTCCCGACCAACCTCACCTCCGACAGAGGCAGCCAGTTCGAGTCGACCCTCTGGAGCAAGGTAATGGCCATCCTTGGTATCCGCCGTTACCGCACTGCCAGTTACCATCCTCAGGCCAACGGCATGGTAGAGCGCTTTCACCGCCAGCTGAAGGCCGCCCTCTACGCCCATGCCCTCAACAATGAGCTCTGGTCAGTGGCCCTGTCCCTTGTGCTCCTTGGAATCAGAAACTCACTCAAGCTTGACATTGGCCACTCTCCTGCTGAACTCGTTTTCGGCACCACCCTCAAGCTTCCTGGAGAGTTTGTCGCAGACGTGCCTCCTTCCACCTCCTGTACTCCACACGACTTCGCCTTCCAGCTGAAGGAGACCATGGCCAACCTCCACCCCGTCCCCCCACGCCACGCCAAGTCTACTAAAACCTTCGTGAGCCAGGACCTACTCCAGTGCACCCACGTCTTCGTCAGGACGGACGCCGTAAGAAAAGCCCTCCAACCTCCGTACGAAGGCCCTTTCGAAGTCCTACGACGCACCAGAAAGACGGTCACGATCAAACGCAACGGAAAGCGTGACCACGTCTCCATCGATCGCGTCAAACCGGCCTACCTTTTCGACCCCACGGACACTCCCGTCAACACCACTCCCATTCCCACTCCTTCCAGGCAGCCCCGAACCTCCAAGACTGTCTCATTTCAACAATAACTCGGAGGGGGGTTATGTAGCAGCACGCTACCACTGCTAGTGTCCCCGAAGCGTACACGTCATACTGTTTGTAAAATTATTATTCTGCATCAATTTATTATACATGCCTTTTAAATTATACAGTATGTTGCAAAAAATTATATATAGTACGAGGATCACTGTTGTATTGTTCAATATATTTATATCTATATTTATTTGCATACTTTGTTCATAGCTTTAATTATTTACAATGTAATATGTATGTCATGGCGGACGGGCCAATAAAAATTAATTCCTAAACTAGTCACGCAGTTTGAGCTACTCCTGCCAACGATTAGGGAAGATTACTTCATTCCTGATGAGACGATCCAGCCTCATCAAATTCACAGAGCGTCCCAGTACAAAAACGCTGTAATAATGGGAGATTTTAGTCATAGAAACATTGACTGGGAAACTTTAATAGGAGATCAAGAAACAAAGAAATTCCTAGATGTGGTGCAGGATAATTTCCTAAAACAAGTGGTTACCGATCCTACGAGGGGACAAAATACCCTGGACTTAATTTTAACTAATACTGCGCAACAAATTAGCAGCGTAATAGTAGGAGATAGTCAAGGCTCTAGCGATCATCAAGAAATAAGACTTGATGTTATTTGGGAAAAATTAAAAAGTACGAATAACGTCCAAGTAGCAGACAATATAAAAAACCTATTTGAAATTGAATACGAAATGTCATGCGGACGTTTCGAATATTGTCGGATCTCGGTGCGTGCCCGGGAGTCAGGTCATGACTAGGGGTCGGGTCACGGAGGGTAATATGCATACCTTTGGGTCAGGTCATTTGGGGGCGAGGGCTCGACGGACAGGTCAGCGATTTGAATAAAATGTATAGCAATCCAACTGATCTAATTAATAATGCGCAAAACACATTTATCCCTTAAAGTCAATACGGAAAAATAGTAATACTCCCAAATGGATGACGAACAGATTGAAACATGAGATCGGAATGAAAAGAGGACTTTACGTAAAAATAAAAAAAACGGGGAATCACACCTTAGATCAAGATATAACGAAATGGAAAAGATGGTTAAAAGGAATACACGTATAGCGAAACGTAATTATGAAATCAAGGTTGCCAGTCAAGCAAAATCCAACCCAAAGGGTTTCTTTCTCCTCTATAGAACAAAAAATAAAGAAAGAATAGGACCAATTAAAAACGATGAAAATGTCATGATAGAATCGGAGGAAAAATGAGTGAGGAGTTTAACGATTATTTTCTATCGGTGTTTACTAATGAGAGGTTAGATAAAGTGCCTGACTGCGATCCGATTTTCAGAGGGGATGAAGAAAGTAGTCTATCTAATATCAGCATTAGTAAAGAAGAAGTAGTCAAGCAGATTGAAAGACTTAAAGCTACAAAATCTCCGGGTCCAGCAGAAATTTTTCCATGAATGCTAAAGGAGAGTAAATTTGAAATCTGTGACCAGTTAACTGAAATATTCAATAAATCGGTAAACACTGGTTTTGTGCCAACTGCTTGGAGGCAGGCAAACGTTGTTCCTGTTTTTAAGAAGGGAGATAGATCGTCTATATGCAACTACAGGCCAATCAGTTTGACATCGGTTATAGGAAAAATGCTTGAATCAATAACAGTAAATAGACTCAGAGAACACATCGAAGGACATAATCTAATTCGTGATTCACAGCATGGTTTCTCCAAGGATAAGTCATGTGTGACTGATCTTCTATCCTTTTACACTAAAGTATATAAGGCGTCAGATAACAATGATAATTACGATGTTATTTACCTTGACTTAAGCAAAGCGTTCGATAAGGTGCCACAACAGAGACTACTAAATAAAATCAAAGCCCATGGCATAGGAGGAAAAGTGTTAGAATGGATTAGAGCTTGGATTAGTAACAGAGCGGGTCACCATAAGTGGAATAAAATCTAGGTGGGGCAATGTTACTAGTGGGGTCCCACAGGGCTCGGATTTGGGTCCCTTGTTGTTTATCATGTACATAAACGACTTAGACGATGGGACAAATAGTGATGTTAGTAAGTTTGCGGACGAAACTAAAATAGGACACCTAATTAGGTCAGGAGACGATGCAGAGATTCTGCAGGATGATCTTAATAAATTGTTAACATGGTCGGTGAAATGGCAAATGAACTTCAATATCTCTAAGTGTAGCGTGTTAAACGTAGGGCTACACATCCCCGAAAATAGATACAGCTTAAATAACACGTTTTTAGACAAATCTGAGTGCGAAAGGGACTTGGGAGTTCTGGTGAGTCCGGACCTTAAAACCAGGAAGCAGTGCATTAGCGCCAGAAATAAAGCTAACAGTGCATTAGGTTTCATTGCTAGGACGGTAACGAATAGAAGTGCAGAGGTAATTATTAAACTCTATCTAGCGATAGTTAGACCCATCCTTGACTATGCGGTACAGTTTTGGTCTCCGTCCTACAGAATGGACATAAATTCACTAGAATCAGTACAAAGAAGAATGACCAAAATGATACATGGACTCAGAAATTTGCCTTACGAAGAGAGGCTTAGGCACCTTAACTTACACTCTCTGGAAAGACGCAGAGTGCGGGGTGATCTAATAGAAGTGTTCAAGTGGATCAAAGGCTATAACAAGGGTGATGCAAACAAGGTCACCATAATAAAACAACAGGGCAGGACTCGCAGTAATGGGTATAAACTGGACAAATTTAGATTTAAGAAGGAAATAGGCAAGAATTGGTTTACTAATAGGGTGATACATGAATGGAATAAACTTAATAACCATGTAGTAAGCGCTGAAATTATCATTTGTTTTAAAAAACAATTAGACAACTTTATGGATGGGGATGACAGGTGGTGATGGATACGGAGCTGCCTAGTGTAGGCCTTATGGTCTCTTGCAGTCTCCTTTATTCTTATGTTCTTATGATCCGCAAGAATCCTCAATTCTACAGACATTGAACTGGAAGATGGATAGATCGCAGCCCTTCTCACGACACCAATGCATGGACTGACAAGCTCCGTTGCCGAATTTTGCCTAGAAGTAGGAGTTGCAGCAACCGACCTCTCCCGTGTCACCCAAGACCAAGTAGACCCCCATTGGCCCTGACGCCGCCGGAAGTGAAAACTGATATATCAGGAATAATCAAGCAGGACCGTCCCCACCTACTTTCTGCAGACACCCGTGAGCTACTGTCAAATGGGTATGCAAATGATCTAAAAGTTTTCACCGACGGCTCTGTTCTCGACGACGGCAGGACAGGCGCAGTGATATTCTTTGAGACCAAACGGAAGATATACTCATCCACCATTTTTGCTGCAGAACTAGTTGCCATCAGAGAGGCACGGGCAAAAGTCAAAGTCCGTGTTGGTATATATGCATGCATACAAATTATATATATATATATATATATATATATATATGTATATATATATATGTATATGTATATGTATATATATATGCATATATATACATATATATATATATATATATATATGTTTTGTTAAAAACAATCGCGCATTCGGCGCTACAAAGCTTCTTCAGTAGACTTTTAAGTCTTCTGAACGTAGATTCCTGGTTCCCACAGGACAGACGGAATCATAGATTTCCAGTAGATATTAGGAATTATTGTTGAGTAAGAGTATACAGACGTTTCACTAAACGCAGTTAGCATTTTCAATGTAACAGAAACAGATAGTACAAGACATAATATACATAGACTGGGGCGGGAGGCCCGTGGTACCATTTGTTGATGACACTTTTTAGGACACGCTGGCAGTCTTGATTGGAAGGTCCATTATCAATTAGAACTTGAGTGGCCCTGTTTATTTCTGCCAGCGTGTCCTAAAAGTTTCATCAACAAATGGTACCACGGGCCTCCCACCCCAGTAGTAGGCGAAGGTGAGATTTTTACCTTGTTTTACCGTGCCCAAATGTCCACAGCTTACAAAAGTGAGAAAGATAAAGTTCCTCTCTCCATATATTACCGCAACAAAAAAAACAACTACAATTTTAATTAGAAATAACACTTCTCCTCGCTCCGAAGGTCCCGCTAGCACCAACGTAGTATACAAATTTTCCTGCCCCCTAGAGGACTGTACGCCTCTCGACTGCTACGTTGGCCAAACGAGAACGACATTGTCGAGAAGAATGTCTTCCCACTTGTCAAGTGGAGGCCCCAGACTACACCTACTAGAAAGACACAACACACAAATCACTAGAAAACTTTTAGAAGACAACACCGTCATTCTCGCCAAGGAATCAGAAAGGTCTAGAGTTTTCTTTCTAGAAGCGCTTATCATAAGAGACTTACAACATACTATCAGCAAACAAGTGGAAGCCCCTACCATACTCCCCAGCATGAAGCCCCCCCCCCCGGACTAGTAGCCCTCTCAACCACAACAACACACCTCGTAAATTAAGGGCATGCCCTAGGAGGCACACTTCTTAAGCTTCAGTTTAAGACCTGTTTTTTGATAGTCGTGAGAAGACAGAGTCATAGAGAGGACACTTGGCCCTCAACGGACATTTGGGCAGCGCTGGACTTCTGTGCTCCAGCGGACATTTGCCCCACAGTGAAAAAATCCTCCGTCATTCCACACATGTAATGTGACCTCCCCCCGTGTCTTATGTTGTGACCTCCACCAGAGTTTTCTTTTTATGTATATTATGTCTTGTACTCTGTTTCTGTTACATTGAAAATGCTAACTGCGTTTAGCGAAACGTCTTTATACTCTTACTCAACAATAGTTCCTAATGTCTACTGGAAATTTATTATTCCGTCTATCCTGTGAAAACCAGAAATCTACGTTCAGAAGACTTGAAAGTCTACTCAAGAAGCTTTGTAGCGCCGAATGTGCAGTTATTTTCAACAAAACATGTTTAGAAAAAAGCTTCTGCCAAGATTTATTAATATATATATATATATATATATATATATATATATGTATATATATACATATATATATATGATTTGGATGATGGAGAACATGAACACAGGGGAAGGCTCGGAACCCTAAACACTCCATCGTTTCGTTTATGTTATCCATCATCCAAATCATGTGTCTAAAGTACTTATCAATATATATATATATATATATATATATATATATATACACACACATATATATATATATATATATATATATATATATATATATATATCAGCAAACACGCTGGGGAGAACTGTAGATGTGTAGTTTTATCTAAATTATTAAGAGAGACAAAGTTTGAGTGTTGGAGAAGCAAAGGCTGAGTGGTGTATCCTCGGGAGGTTACCAGATTTTATATACAAATGCACAATTTTAAAGTAGTACCATATGATGATCGGTACATCAAAAGAAAGGGTTTTGGTTGAGCGACGAGGATAGCGCCGGACAGTCGCATTTCTCACTGTAGCCGAGTAGCACGTCAGGGCGTTTCCCAGAAATGCTGGTGAACTTTTACTGTTGTCGGGAAAGTGCGAGGTCTACTCTGCGTAGTTGTCCCGGGCGTTGGCTGGAAAGTCTGGTCCTCGGATCCGATCTGAGGATGGGGATGAGCAGACGATGGTCCGTCATCAATGAGAAGTGGGGCAATCCAAACGAATATGGCCTGCATTTGGATGCTGCCCAGGTGGCAGCAAGCATCTCCAGTGATAGTGGCGTATTGGGTTTTGGCGTCCTTCGGAAACCGCGGGCCACACTGGACGCATGCACACCACGTCGGGGGCGGAATCGGGGGGAAGGGGTTCCCGCATGAGGACGGTAGGTCCTCCACCGAGTTGAGAAGGCGGCCCGGTGCTGTAGAGGCGCGACACATCCATCTCCAGTATCACAGGCAGGGCGGGATCGAAGGGCACCAGCATGGGCGGCGGCGACAGAACTCGCCTTACGACAGATGTGACTATACCTTGCTGCACCATTGAGTCAAGGTTTTCCTTTGTTTGAACCTGAAATGCAAACGGTATCGGCCTGGGCGTGTGGGTGGCGAGGGGTGTCGCGTCGATTTATAGGTAAGTTCTCCGGGGAGGAGGGGGGGAACCATCATCTTCCTAGGGGTACGGTGTGGGGGTCATCCTTGGAAACTAGCACCCACTAAATTCCCGTAGGAAGTAGTCGCGAGTGGTGGCCGGTGAGCTGACAATGGGCAATGTTAGCTCGGCGCACTTGTTCGCACATGTCATTGCCAGGACAGACTTTGGGAGGTCGAGTGGGACTATGGCCAAGCTGAAGGAGAGGAGGGGTGTTCGGACCTCCCCGTGAATCCGTATGGCGACGTTGCGGTCCCTGTCTCCGACGTCGAGGTGGCCCGGAAGCGCCCCGTTACGGGGGGGCATGTGAGATATGTAGGCCGCGTCGTCGGCGCCAAGAGCGACGTCTGTAGGCTGGCTCTGGATATCTCCGATATGCCTAGGTGCCGAGTGCCTATCCTCGTGATGTCCGCACCTGTGTCAGGCAGCACGTGCACGGGTGCTGACAGGTGGCGGAGGGCGATCGGCCGGAAGCGTCCCGTTGCAGGGGCATGTGAATTATATCGGCCGTGTCGTCTGCGCCGAGAGCGGCGGCTGTAGAGCTATTGATATCCCTGACATGCCTAGGTGTCGAGTGCCTATCCCCATGATTGCTGCACCTGTGTCAGGCAGCACCTACGCAGGCGCTGACAGCTGACGGAGGGCAATCGGTCGGAAGGCACGGCAGGTGCCAGCTTTCCCGGGAGAAGGTGCGGGGGCGGTAGGCGTCGCTGAGGCAGGGTTGCGTGCGTCTGGCGGAGAATCCTTTGCATGGCGACATAGTGCATGCGTGCGGGTTCTTCTGGATATCCGAGACTGTCGCCATTGATGCCTCCTGCCACTGTGGGTCAATACCTCCTGCAGAGCCGTTGTGCCAGTTCCTAGGCTGGATGGGCGTGACCCTTGCGAGTTCAGCTGGGCTCCGCGCGGGGTGGCAGAGCGAAGTAGAATGAAGGCCTCTTTGTTCACGTGGCCTGCGTATATCACCTGGGCCCCGTGCAGGGTGACGTTCGCGGCGGGTGGGGCGAAGGCCTCTTTGCTCGTACTACTACATGTCCGTGAAGGCTCGTCACTATCACACGATTTTTCACGGTCTACACACTAGACACTCTGCTTGTATCCAATGCTAGAGCACCTTATAGTACTACACTACAGTATCGGGAAATACTCATGAATAAAATGAAAAATACTTAAAAGTATGAGCATGTGGAAGTAGATGTTATTTCCGTTCACCTAAGCCAAAATACATTTATGAAGTTGTCGCTCGATTGCGGAGATTATAGCGAGGAAGGGGAACTAGAGGTTCTGTTGGAGAGGATTGGTGATGGTCCTCTATTGCAGGGGTAGTGTGAGTTTGTGAAGGAACAGTCTCTATGTCGAGGCCACGGGGGACTCTTTTGATATGATCTTTGTGCAAGACGGTCTCCGTAAGATTGTGCAAACTGAGTGCTTTGAATTTGTTCTTTGACTCATGTCCAATGAGTTCGTAAAGGAACAGTCTCTATGTCGAGGCCACGGGGGACTCTTTTGATATGATCTTTGTGCAAGACGGTCTCCGTAAGATCGTGCAAACTGAGTGCTTTGACTTTGTTCTTTGACTCATGTCCAATGATACGATAGGGTCCAGAGAATTTAGGGGAGAGCTTCGAGTACAAAAGAATTCCATTGTTGAATTCAGTCCCGTTGTCAGAAATCAGAGTTTTGGGAATATGAGTTTGTCAATAAGTGTCTTTACTATGTGTTGTGCTGTTTTGTCTGGTAGGGGGGAAAGAATACAGAATCGTGAAAAAATGGTCGACACAGACTAAGAGATATTGGTTTCCGGTATGTGTAAGGAGATCAACAGCGACTGTGTCGAAAGGTTTAGAAGGGGTAGGGTAAGATAGAATTGGAACATGACCGCTGATATGACCTTTGTAAATCGCGCAAGGGTGACATGCCTCTATGTAGGCGTGTATATCCTTCCTCATGGTTAACCAGAAATAGTGTAATCTGGCTTGTGCAAAGCATTTCTCCTTCCCAGGGTGTGCAGCTATGGGGGAATCGTGTACTTCTGGAATGAGATCCGTAGGGACTACAAGTTGAAACACTGATCTGTTTGGTTCACGTTTGTCAGTGTTGTTTTGTGATACAGAATATCACTAACTAATGTGTAATTGTCGACATCGGGAGGAAAGTTTTCTGTGTCAGTTGTGTCTGTAGATTCGAGGAAGTATATGATACGTTTCCAAAGAGACGCACTTGTGTAAGCTACTGAAATAGGATTCTGAGTGATGGTTGCAATATGGCGACTGAGAGCGTCTGCAAATAGATTCGCTTTTCTTTTAACAAAATGAAAGGTTGACATGAACTCTTGTATGATAAGGTTTCCTAAAAGATTCTTGCCTCTGAAGAGGTGTAAGATTGGTTGATGATCTGTATATATGTGTATCTCGTAACCAAGGATGATCTCTTTGAATTGTTTGAGTGCGTATATGATTATCTATGTCTGTGACTGAGTAATTTCGCTGGTGTTTGTTGAGTGTGCGACTCGCATAGGCAATTGGTCTGAGTTTTGTGCCATATTGTTGCAGGAGGACTGCGCCAAGTCCTGTGTAGGACACATCAGTGTACATTGTGAAAGGAAGTTTGTGGTTTGGGAAATCAAGGACAGGTGCCGTGGGTAAGGCTTTCTTTAAGTCATTAAAGGCTTTCTCTTGGTCAGGTGTCTAAATGAAGGGTGTTTTCTTCTTAAGTAGTGAAGTTAATGGTGCTGATATACTAGCGTACCCTTGAATGTAACGTCTGTAAAATTCTGACAGACCAAGGAATAAGCGTATGTGTTCTGCAGAAGTAGGGCGTAGAAAAATAATGATTGCCTTGATCTTGTCCTGTGAAATCAAAATTCCTTGTAAATTAAGGACATGCCCTAGGAAGCGTATTACTTTCTTAAGGAAGGCACACATCTTAAGCTTCAGTTTAAGACCTGTTTCTGCTAGTCGTGAGAAGGCAGTGTGTAGAGCGTGTAAATGCTCGATAACGGATTTGGAAGCGATGATCACGTCATCCAGGAACATGAGCACTAAATGACCTATGAGACCTGCATGCACTGTGTGCATAAGTCGTGTGAACACTAAAGGACCTGAAGTGAGACCCATGGTTAGTCGTTTGAAGTGATAATGACCTGTGGGTGTGCTAAAGGCTGTCAGAGGTCTAAACTCTGGAGCAAGTGGAATCTGGAAATATCCCGACTTAAGGTCCAAGGTCGTGAACACTACGTTGTTTTCCCCGACGGAGTGGAATACGTCTTGTAAGAGAGGGATCGGGTGTCTATCTGGTATGATTAGCTTATTTAACTCTCTGAAGTCTACTACAGGTAGGAAAGAACCATCGTGTTTAGGGACAACACGATAGGGATAGTTCAATAATGTCTTGTGCAATAATTTCTTGGATAAGGTTATCTACAATCAAACATTTGCTGTGTGGTAATCTGCATACGGGAATATAACATGGTTTATAATTCTTACGAAAGAGTATATGATGCTGAATAAGATTACTGACTCCAAGGAGTTCACTTGGAGTGGCAATGGTATGTCTGAACTTGTTGCAAAGTGCAAGCAAGTCTGCTAATGCATCAAGGAAGTCTATAGGGTTGAAACGTGATGCATCAATGGGTTCCTGTATTGTGAGCACGTCGGAAATTGTGGTACAAATTTGAGAAGTGGGGAATTTGTCATCCATGACTTTGATGCGTGAAGTATCATTGGTAATTAAAATGCTAGTATGACATTTCTTTAATGTAGAGCTGAAGGCTGAAAGCAGGGAAATGTTATTGACACGGCAAGTTTCTGGTATAGAGAGTACAACGCGCTCTTGTGCTTGGAAAACTCGTATGTGTACCTTTGTATATTAACGAGGGAACAGCGTCTTTGGGCCGATAAGCACTGCGTGAGTGTATTTGAAAGCAGATTACACTTCCGAGACTAGTGTTGATTTGTTGTTGAAATCCTCTAAGTGGGGCAAGAAGATGTTCTCATGCGGTGAAATATCAACGGTATTTACTGGGTTTTTGTGATGAGTTTTGCTGATTTGGACATGCGGGAGGAGTTGTGCTGTCAGCACAATCACTCTTTCATACAATCTCTTCTTAGCATCCATTCCCAAATGTCTATTTCTCATCACATTTTTTAATCCACCAAGGCATTTACTCGTTTCTCTCAATCTACATTCTACCTCCACCCCAACCCCTCCCTTTCCTGCCACATTCGCACCCAAGTATCTAAAACTATCCACTTCCTCCAGTCTCTCTCCCTTAATACTCACTTCTAGTCTCCTGCCACTTTCTCCGTTTGTACATCTCATCACCTTACTTTTACCCACATTTATCTTCAAATTCCTTCTTTTACACACCTTTCCAAACTCTGTCACTAACTACCTCGATCTTTCCTCTGATCCTACTACAAGCGCAGTGTCGTCCGTAAACAACAACTGGTTTATCTCCCACTTTTCTCCATTATCTTCAACCATCTCCAATTCCTGACCCAATACCCTTGCATTCACCTCTCGCACCACTCCATCCATGTATAAATCAAACAGCCAAGGCAACATAACAAATCCCTGACGAAGTCCCACCTTTATCTCAAACCACTCACTCTCTCCATTTCTAATCCTAACACATGCTCTGCTACTCTCGTAAAAACTCTTGACTGCTCTTAACAGCTTTCCTCCTATCCCATGTATTTGCAATACCTCCCACAGTGCCTTCCAGTCTACCCTTTTCCAGATCCATAAAAGCCCAAGAAATATCATTACCTTTTCATATAGCTTTCTCACATATCCGTCTTACCACAAGAATCTGATCTACACAACCCCTACCTGTCCTAAACCCATACTGTTCCTCACCAATTACTCCCTCTATTCCTCCCCTAATCCGCTCTATCAAGACCCTCCCATAAGCCTTACCCAACTACACTTAATAAGCTGATCCCTCTGAAACTACTACACTCACACTTGCCCCCCTTTCCCTTGTAAAGTGGAATTACACAAGCACTCCTCCAGTTCTCCGGCACTCCTAGGGATTCACCTGGCAAGGCAATGACATGACATAATGAAATTAAATCCTGTTGAGCATGGGGAAAGTCAAGGGGCATTCTTACTGTTCCTGATAAAGTCAAAGCTGTTGCTGACTTCCCTCGTCCAAACGACATTGAACACCTTCGCTCCTTCCTTGGTCTTTCTGGTTATCATCGAAGGTACATCCGCAATTATTCTAAAATTGCAGCCCCTCTTACTTCACTGCTAAAGAAAGATGTTCCTTTCCACTCGTCGTCTGACCAGGAACAAGCTTTTGCAGACGTAAAGAATGCCCTTACCACTGCTCCTGTCTTAGCTTTTCCTAACTATGTCTTACCTTTTATTCTCTACACCGATGCCTCATTCCAAGGTCTTGGTGCTGTCCTCATGCAAGAACAAAACACACACCTTCGCCCTATTGCCTTTGCCAGTAGACTCCTTAACAAAGCTGAGCGTAACTATTCTGTCACAGAAATTGAAGCTCTTGCTGTCGTATATGCTCTTCGACATTTTAAGGAAATCATACTAGGCTATCCTGTCACAGTCCATACAGACCACCAAGCACTTCTTAAATTTTTCAAAGGCAAGAACTTGTCCGGGAAACTTGCTCGCTGGTTCTTGACCATTCAAGAATTCAATCCCACCTTCTCTTATGTACGTGGATCAGCAAACCATGTTGCAGACGCACTTTCTAAAAATGTTGCTGCTATCAATTCCCTCCCTCAGCTAGTCACTCTTACTCATGCGCGTATTCATGCAGCTCAAAGATCCGACCCAATGTGAAAACGTGTTATATTTTCTCTCGAGTCAAGAGATACATCAGATCTTACAGACTTCCCTACCTTCTTGGACCACTTCAGACTTGTCGATGACGTTCTTTATCACGAAACCACACTTTCCAACAAGCATGAACCAAACATACTTGTACAACAACTTGTAGTTCCTTCTGACTTAGTACCTGAAGTTCTGTTCCTTTTACATGATTCTCCCCTTGCTGCACATCCAGGTAAAGACAAATGCTTAACATAGGCCAGACTTCAGTACTTTTGGAACACGATGAGAAAGGATATCCATGCCTACATTGACGCCTGTCATTCTTGTGCTAGCCATAAAGGTCATATTCAAAGTAAAGTTCCCATGTTGAAATACCCAATCCCTAGCAAACCCTTTGATATGGTTCCAATTGACCTTCTCAAATCACCACTCACTTCTAGTGGAAATCAGTACTTGTTTGTGTGTATGAACCATTTTTCCAGATTCTGCATCCTTGAACATATTCCCGACAAGACTGCGACAATAATTGCAAACACTTTCATTGACAAAATTATTTGCCCCTTCACTACTCCCAAAGTTCTTCTCTCTGACAATGGCACGGAATTCAACAATGAGATTCTTTCCAATATTTGCAAATCCTTTCAAATAACAAAATGTAATATCATTGCATACCACCCCAGTTCAAATTGCCTTGTCGAACGCCAAAACAGAAAGATTCTCAATGTTCTCCGACACCTCGCTTCTGACCTCCATCTCTCCTGGGATCACCATGTCCCTATGATTCAGTCTTGCCTTAACAGTGCCATCAATAGGTCCATATCAGAGTCGCCTCACTTTGTCATCTTTGGTTCCGACAAGTGACTCCCATATGATCTTTTTGCTTCAGAAATAGGTCCCATTTACAACCTTGATGATTTTGTAAAGGTTTCACTTTCAAATTTCAGCTCTCTCTTCAAGAGAATTACTCAGACTATTTCTCTCGCCAAAGACGAGATGGCCCGTTTTCACAATAAAAATGCAAGAGAATCAAACATTCTCCGTCTTCCCAGCTTTCACCAAAATTCCTTGGTCCCTTCCGTGTCCTCGCACTAGAACCTACAAACAAAGTCAAAGTAAAACACATTCAGACACAGAATCCATCATGCACCTGGACACCCTTATGCTTTTCTCTCGAGGTGTAGACTATGACAATGAACCTCCGACTCTCACGGACAACCTTCCTCCTTCCCTTCCCCATTCAACGTCCCCTGTCTCCCACCCATATAATCTTCGCAGCCGTCATACTTTTTGAACTTTCAAACCTTTAGCTGCCAAAATGTTCTCCACTACCGTCCTTTCCAATCTTACTATTATAAGATTATATATATAACGTTCCATATGTCTGCATGACAACGAAAATTGATGCGTCATTGTCTGTATGTATGTAAGTTCATGCGTTAGCGGGCGTGAATCTTCTAGAACAATCAAATTGTATGCAAAAGTTGAATGAATGGGAGATAGATTAGTGTATTATTAAAATTTGAATTGTTATATTATATTTGAGTACATGTTAATTTCTGTGTGCAAGGAATGACTTTGGAAAATGTAAATAAATAGGCAACTATTTTGGGCACGCGAACAGCGCGCGTGAAAGCGTCACGCAGCAGTCACGAGCGAGCGGGCATTGAATTCAGATCACGTGTGAGAGAGTGAGCTAATGAGAACTTATATTGTAAATTCCCTGTGAAATTACACTTTGGAAATACCTTCAGCGTTTTCCTTTCCACCTTCTTGGACAACCAATATTAAAAAGGAGTAATAAAGAGAATAAAGAGTCCAATGCAAAAGAGGTAAGTGGTTGGAAGAAAGTACAAGAGAACAATAAAATTGAATTTAGAGGTAAAATAAAATAGCAAATGAAAGAACAAACTGTAAACACAGTTATTAAAGTGATGGCGAAGGAGAATATAGTAAGAGACTTAGCAGATAAAAAGAAATGTATAATTATATTAGGGATGGAAGAGAAGTATAATCTAAATAGGACTACAAGAATAAAGGAGGAAAAGGAAAAGGTAAATAATATATTAGAAGTAGTTCAAGAAGATGAACCAGAAATAGGGAAACAAATAGAAGAAATGTATAGGTTCGGGAAATACAATACAGATAAGACCAGACCAATTAAGGTTAAATTCAGGTCACAAACGACAGCAGAGAATATCTTAGCAAAAACAGGGAAACAAGCAGACAGTGAACAAAATAAAAGAATATGGATAAAAAGATAAATGAATAAAAAGGAAAGAGAAGATGAGAAGACAAAAAGACTAGAAGCTAAATAAAAAAAAAACGAGAAAAGAACAGAGACAGAAAAAGAGAAATTCTATTGGAGCGTAGTGAATATGAAAGTGAAGAAATGGTTCATAACAGAGGAAAACAGCAGGGAAACGGAAAACACAATGGAAGTAACAGAAAATTAAAAGTATCTTGCACAAATATAGATGGCTTAATAACAGGCTTCAACGAACTGAATGGTTATCTGAAGGAAAAAGAACCGGACATAATGGGAATTGTAGAGACAAAATTGAAAGGTCCACTACCACCCAACAGTGTAGGACATGGTGCATATAATTATTGGATTAGAAACAGAGAGGTAAAACAAGGGGGTGGAATAATGTTCCTGACTAAGAAGGATATAAATGTGAGGAACGTCACATATGGAAAGAATAGAGAAGATTATGATGGAAGTGGAGGACAGGGATGGGAAGAGCAGGAAGTTTGTAGTAAATTATGTGCCTCCTAAAACGGCCTCGTGGGAAGAGAGAGAACACAAAAGTATGTTGGAAGACACAAGGATGACACTAAATAAGATAATGGAAGATGGAGGAAGAATAGTTATAATGGGTGACTTTAATTGTAAAGAAATCTGCTGGGAAGAGATGACAGTAAAGGATGGAGACGACCTATGCGGAAATGTACTACTTGATATGATTATAGAACATACAATGAGGAAGAACCATCAAGACTGGACCTAATAATCACATCAGAACCTGAAATAGTGGACAAGATTGAATATAAGACACCAATAGGTAAAAGTGACCACATATTGGTTGAGCTAGAACTAAATGAGGAAAAATACATGAAAAAATGAACTATATAGAAAGGGAAGATTGATGTATGAAAAAAAATGATAAAATAAGAGAATTCTTTCAAAAAGCAGATTGGGAAAGAATACACAAGGAAGAAACAACAGTAGAAGAGAAATGGAATATTTTGACAAAAATATATAGAGAAGGAGTGGAAAAGTATGTCCCAAGACAACAGCAAGAAAAAAGAATATGTAAAGTGCTGGTGCAACAAAAGATGTAGGGAGTGAAAAGACAAAAGGGATAAAGCTTGGATACAATGGAAAAAGACAAAAGACCTGAAAAATGGAAAATATATATTAGTTATAGAAATGAATATGTACAAGTGTGTAGAGAAGAAAAGAGAAAATATGAAAAAGATATGGAAATATGTAAAGATCAACCGAAACTATTTTACAGATATGTAAACAATAAACTAAAAAAACAAACAAGAATTAGAGAAACTACGGCAAGGAGTTGAGTACACAGAGGAAATAGAAATGGCAGAAATTATGAACAAGCATTTTAAATCAGGGAGAACATGCAACCTAGAGATATAGAATGGGGGGGGAGAAAGTCCCCCCTATGAAAGAGATAGAAGTATCAAGGAATGAAATAATGAATCACTTGAATAATCTCGATATCAGAAAATCGCATGGACCAGATGAAATAGCAAACTGGATTTTGAGAGAATGCTAGAATGAACTAACAGACAAAATGCATAGCCTAATAAACAGTTCATTGAAAGAAGGAAAAGTTCCAAAAGATTGAGAAAGAGCAAATATAGTACCAATATGTAAAAGGGGAAACAAGGAAGACCCTACTAACTATAGACCGGTCTCTCTAACAAGTACGATAGAAAAAAATTGTGAAAGAATTATCAAAATAGATGGGTAAGATATTTTGGGGAAAAACGTACTAAATCCAAGGCAATTTGGATTCAGACAAGGACGATCATGAGTCAGAAACTTAATGTGTTTCTATTCAAGGCTAATAGATGTAATACAAGAAAGAGATGCATGGGCTGATTGTGCATTCCTAGACCTGAAAAGAGCTTTTGATAAGGTGCCACATAAGAAATTGCTTAAAAAATTAGAAACTGCAGGAGGAATACAGGATAAACTGCTAAAGGGGATGGAAGACTTCTTGCATGAAAGAAAAATGAAAGTGGTGATAAGAGACAAGCACTCTAATTGGGATGAAGTGATAAGTGGTGTTCCACAAGGAACACTTCTGGCCCCAATAATGTTTGCTATATATATTAATGATATGGATAAAGGAATTGAAAGTTATATGAGCTTCTTTGCGGATGATGCAAAGTTGTTGAAAAAGTGAACACTGAAGAAGATTGTGAGTCGTTACAGAGTGATCTCAATAAAGTATGGGATTGGAGTAGGAAGTGGGAGATGGAATTCAATATTAAGAAGTGTAGTATAATGGAATTTGGGAGAAGCAAAAAAAGGATAGTAGGATCATGTAAATTAGGAGAAGAAATAAAAAAGTAGAAAATGAGAAAGACCTGGGAGTCATTATTATGAATAATATGTCCCCTGAGAACAATATAAACAATATTTTGGGGGAAACTTATCATTTAATAAGTACAATCAAAGTGGCATTTACATACCTGGATGAAGAACTGGTGAAGAAAATACTAGTCACTTTGATAAGACCAAAAATAGAATATGCAGCGACGACGTGGTTATCAAGTACAAAAAAAAATCTATAACAAAACCTGAAAGAATACAAAGAGCAATTACAAAATTGCCACCAACACTCTCAGAACTATTATATGAAGAGAGATTACCAAAACTTGAGTTACAGACATTAGAGCAAAGAAGAGAGAGAGGAGATTTGATAACTATTTATAGAATCATGAAAGGCATAGAAAATATTGATAGATAGGGTCTAATAATATGGGACAGTAGAAACACAAGAGGCCACGAAAAGAGAATCAAGAAAGTCAGTTATATAAGAGTTCTGAAAAAGAACAGCTTTCCTCACAGAGTAGTAGGCATTTGGAAAAAGTTAGATGAGAAAGTGGTGTGGGCAAAAACAATACACGAATTTAACCCTTAACAGGTAAAGGTCTTTTTGGGAAACGTCTTAGGTAAAGAGGGGTCTGGCAGACCCCAAACATAAAAAAAAATAATAATAATAAAAAAAATCCACTGCATTTATTGACATAGAAATCAAAACATATGTATTTCAACTTATCTTCTTCCATTTACGTGCTTAAAAGTGACTCTAATTGTTAGACATATATTTTAATGAAAAAAATGATGAAAAATAAGGTATTGCTGAATTTAGAGGGTACTTGACTGAAAACATGAAACATGAAGCGGTTGGTCATCATTATTTTGTAGAGACCAATGTCCCAACTATCTTGAAGGAAAAGCAGAGCTACAACAAATGAATAATGAATGTGTTTCATAAACCATAAAATCTGAAAAATATCGGAGGTAATTATTTTGACTTTGACCAACTTTACGCAAAAATTATGAAGGGGTTTTAATGACATTTTCAGGGAAGGTTGATACTAGGTCCAGCAAACAATCTGTAAGTTTTTAATGGTATCTAAGTTTATTATCTATGAGTTTTTATGGCTCTAAGCACTCCTATCCTGACTCAGCAAAACCCCATCCTTCGTTGACGGAAGTTTGTGGTCTCGGAGGGTTTTGAGTTTTCTCGAGAGGACATGAGTCGAGCAATTCATACATAATGCTAGCGATAATGAAGAACATATTCTATTGGATATACTGAAAGTGGGATTTGTGATACTAAAGAATCTAATTGCAGTCATTGCAGATGGGGGTTGAATGGTTCTGACACACTGGTCTTTTGTAGTGTAGGCAGTAGTTCTTGGTCTTCCTGTCAGACTTCCGGTCACACAAGGCACATCGCTTTCTCACAGCAGAGGTGATACAAATTATGATACAAATTAAATTTGAACAAAAGAGGGGAAGGATAAATTAATTAAATAAAATGTGGCAGAATGTCATGTTTTATGATAATATGAGTATAATGTGACCATGATATGAAAAGAAACTCACATTACCAGAACAGAAATTAAACATTGTGATAAAAATTAATGTGATCAAAAGAGGGGAAATGGAATAAATTGAATAGATAAATTAAATAAATCAAATCAAACTCGGATGTATGTGTGGGAATAGAGTGGCTGAGGTGTCCTAAAATGTGGCGAGACGTCACATTTTATGATGATGTAAGAATAGTGTGTGAGAAGAAACATATATTAACAGAACAGAAAATATTAAGCATTTATATGTGATAAAAAATATGTGATACAAATTAAATTTGAACAAAAGAGGGGAAGGATAAATTCATCAAATAAAATGTGGCGGAATGTCATGTTTTGTGATAATATGAGTATAGTGTGACCATGATATGAAAAGAAACTCACATTACCAGAACAGAAATAAAACATTCTGATAAGAATTAATGTAATCAAAAGAGGGAAATGGAATAAATTAAATAAATAAATTGAATAAATTAAATCAAACTCGGATGTATGTGTAGGAATAGAATGGGTGAGGTGTCCTAAAATGTGGCGAGATGTCACATTTTATAATGGTATGAGAATAGTGTGTGAGAAGAAACATATTATTAACAGAACAGAAAATATTAAACACTTATGTGATACAAAATATGTGATACAAATTAAATTTGAACAAAAAGAGGGGAAGGATGGAATAAATTACAATTGTATGTGTGGGAATAGAGTGGCTGAGGTGTCCTAAAATGTGGCGAGATGCCACATCTTATGATAATATGAGAATAGTGTGATCTTGTTGTGAGAAGAAACATATTAACAAAACAGAAAATATTAAGCATTTATATGTGATACAAAATATGTGATACAAATTAAATTTGAACAGAAGAGGGGAAGGATAAATTAATCAAATAAAATGTGGCAGAATGTCATGTTTTATGATAATATGAGCATAGTGTGACCATGATATGAAAAGAAACTCATATTACCAGAACAGAAATTAAACATTGTGATAAGAGTTAATGTGATCAAAAGAGAGAAAATGGAATAAATTAAATAAATAAATTAAATCTAACTAGGATGTACGTTTTTCTGTTGAGAAAAAAGAAGAAATTATTATTTACCCATAAGTATAAATGATAAAACATTTATATGACATGAACAAACCTCAGGTAAAGTGGGGTCTGACAAACCCCACGCTACTCATACCTCAGGTAAAGTGGGGTCGGACGGGCCCAAAAGCTCTATAAAGCTTATATAGAGCAAGATTCAGGAATGACCCTATCACCTCATTAAACTACTCCACTCGTCAAGAAGGTATATGGGAGAACATATCTATATGTAATATATTAATATATTAAAAGTAAAAAACAAAAAAGCATGGGGTCTGTCTGACCCCACTTTACCTAAGAAGGGTTAAAAACAGTCTAGATAAAATGAGATATGAAGACGGGAAACCACGAGCATAACTCCCCTTCCCGTACAATACAACTAGGTAAAAACTAGGTAAATAAATACATATATATATATGCATATATATATATATATATATATATATACATATATATATATGTATGTATGTATATATATATATATATATATATATATGCATATATATATACATATATGTATATATATATACATATATTTATATATACACACACACACACACACACATATATATATATATATATATATGTGTGTGTGTGTGTGTGTGTGTGTGTGTGTGTGTGTGTGTGTGTGTGTGTGTGTGTGTGTGTGTGTGTGTGTGTGTGTGTGTTTTAATTACCCACTGTCGGAGAAACAAAGCAAAAGAAAAAGAAACAGACGAACTGTATATTTCGACCACTACTGTGGTCCTCTTCAGCAGATAGATAAAAGGTAAGATGTACAAGAATATATACAATGAGAGAGGTACAAAGTAGGAACAAGGGGAGTTGGCTCAAGTCACGTGTCCTAGGTGGGGCGGATTCGGTAATGGTAATAATTTATTCACAGCATAAGTTGTTATACAATCAGGTGACCATTGCCCTTTAGATGTATTGAAATTTGGCAAGTGTTTAATGAGGAAAGATTCAACTACCTTTCTCCTGAAGCTACAATTAGATTTATAAATGATTTCTGGAGCGAGATAGAAGCACTCAAAGTATCTATCTAAGATGAATTAAAGAAATTACCTTGAAACTGATTTATATTCCACTTGGAATATAAATCTTATTAAATAGCTCTAATCAGTTTTTTCCGTTTAGGTATAACTATACTACATTTACTCTTGAATTCGACATACTCGTTGATTACTGCTTCAAATAGTTTCACTTGAATGTAGGGATCCTTACCTACAAAGACACTGTCGACTATAATGTTTGCAGTTACCTTGCAGTTCGTTTCTTTTTTTAGATAGTTTATCAATTGTTTTCTGAGAGTCCAACTCTATAACACCCTCTTCCTCTTCCTGGTAGAATCTTGTTTTCATGAAGCTGACATTAGTCACAATCTTAGCATTTACATAGACTGACTCGATACCGTTGTTGTTTTCCTTCCTTTTCACAATCTCCATCCCATCAACCTTCGAGACCCATTTCTTATCCCGGTCTTTACCTAAGGCTTTGATCATTTCTGAGTCCTTCATTGCATTGCACACCTTCTCACAGATCTTGTCGAGGATGTCGATTGTCCCATCCTCTACACTAATGCTCATCATCTCCTCTTCAGAGATCTTCTCCATTAACGAGACTCTCTCGCTGTTTCTTATCCGTCATTAAGAAACACATCTTAAATGGTGAGCTCTCCTCATATTTCGAAACACCGAACAAGAAAAGCTCAGGAGTCTGGATTCTAAGCTTATCCACCTTCCCATCTTGATACTTGTACTTTATGTTAACCCAAACACACTTTCCTTGAGGAGAAGGGTTCTTTGGAAGCTCAACAACTATATTATCAACATCATATCGATGAAAAACGTTGTCTTGCTCTGCTGAAATTATATTAACCATCTGTTCCTGAATCTCATTATCTACGTTTGCCATTATGTGTTTTTTATATAGAAATCTATTTCTTTAAATAATTTTCAAATCATTATAAGTTTAACCATGTGGTGGTTGAATCTAACCACGATATATTAAACTTAGATTTCGTGGTTGAGAGATGGTTAAAATGTGAAATGTGCTGGTACTCTCCTTTTCATACTACTATTTTTTTTTTTTTTTTTTTTTTTTTGAATGCTGAACTTCCTCATCACTACTTTCGTTATGATTCCCAATACGGGGTGGAGAAGTGGTTATGCACCTTCCATCAAAGTCATTTCGGATTCTTTGAGGAATTCATGATAGGTGTAAATTCCCAACCTAACTTTTCAAACAAATTCCCACATACTCTATCATGAAAAAGTCTACTTTGAACATTCTTAACGATCTTAAAATCTTCAATCCGACAAGGATGTTTATTAATCTTCAAAAGTTGAAATAGAACATACTGTGTATTCAGAAAGCTCTTACGAGTTTTAGGCAGGTCGCTGCCCTCAGCTGTAAACATCTCATCATATAACCTCACCAGTTCCTCAAATTGATTTACCAGATCCATAGGCAACGTACACATATGCTTGTTCTCGTACTGAATAATACAATATCGAAAATATTTCACCCTATTATCAATATTTCTCCTTCTTACCTTCATACGGTCAATGTTTTCAAAAACCACTAAATTATCTGGTTGTATTACACCACATTCCAAACATACCATCTGTCCATAATCATCTTCTACTAACACATGATCACACTCTTGTATCGTTTCTAAGGTCTCCGGTCCCAGGGCAGCGGAGCTGTCTAAGGAGCCTGCGGCGTCCATCGCTTCAAACAATTAAAAAATGTGAGAAATCTCTTCGGATGATAAATCCTCAAAACTTTTATTTTGTGATGCCATTTTTATTCTTTTTTTATATTTGAGATAAAAAATATATATCTTATTTACTGATAAGGCTCATAACACTGTTCATATTTTTATCTAGCAGAATCAGTTTTTCATATAAAGCAGTTTTATCTACTTTATATTCATGCAAATAATTTTTAACAGCGTCCACTTCATTCTTCAGTTTTGTATACGAGTATAAAGCAGTTTTATCTGCCGGTTTTTCATTAACAGTTTTACTAACTTCATGCAAATCATTTTTAACAGCGTCCACTTCATTCTTCAGTTCTGCATATAAAGCAGTTTTATCTGCTTCAACGAGAGCCAGTTTTTCATTAACAGTTTTACTAACTTCATGCAAATCATTTTTAACAGCGTCCACTTCGAGAGCCAGTTTTTCATTAACAGTTTTACTAACTTCATGCAAATCATTTTTAACAGCGTCCTCTTCATTTTTAGTATTAGCGTGAAATTTCTTAACAGCGTCCACTTCTTTCTTAGTATTAGCGTGAAATTTCTTAGCAGCGTCCACTTCTTTCTTAGTATTAGCGTGAAATGTCCTTAGTCTTCTCATGCTGTTTTGAATTTCTTCAATTTTATTCCCAATTTTATTTCTCAACCTCATCACACAATCCTTCGTAACGCTTTCTAATTCATTAATTTCACCGGTGAGTGCTTTAGCAGTATCTTTATTAATTTTTTCTACGTGTTCAACCGTCGCAACATCATTTTTCTCTATAGGGTATGACACATTTACTAATCGCTTATCACAGATATCAAAATTACCTTCATTATCGACATTGAATCCGATACCGGGTGGTCCTCGTTGAACAGACCCTATGTTTTTAGGTCCACAACCAAATATGTTAACTGCCATCCTTTTTTTATTAGCGGGAGAAAAATACGTCTAACTACAGCGTCAAATGATATCTTCTTTTTTGTTAACGCGTATAACACATCAATACATAAATGGCCACAAATTACCTCTCCGATCTTCTGTATTCGATAGGTAGAATGTAGAATGTTACAGTCGCTCCTTATGATGTAAGTCTCAAATTCTTTTGGTGGATTAATTCCAAATGAATCAAAATAGTAACAAGTCGTACCTTTCTTAAACCAGCAAGTCCAATGAGTGCCTAAGCCGTGGAGGGAATCTAAATTCAAGATACCGCATTCTTGCGCGCTGGCGCGCTTAGGCAGCTTGCTGCCGTCTTTCCTAGTTTGTTTTGGAAGATTATCACGCATGAAAACACCTTTAAAATTAGGCATTCTTAATCGTTTGATAATATCTATGAGATCATATTGACTTAGAGGTTGAATCGGGATTTTCAGTTTGTGAATGGTTTCAGATACAAACCCTTCCCAGTTTTGGGTTTTTTTTTTTTTTTTTTTAAGTCCTTCTCCCTTCATCTTTCCCTCCATTTTTTTTGTTGTGCCTAATAAGTTCTTTAAGCTGCTTGTCTGCTGCTTTCTTATCATTCACAGCCTTAGCTATCCCAGCCGCTCCTCCGGCAAGGGATCCAACCGCTCCAGCAGCTGCCAATAATGTTGGAATAGTAATTAGAAATCCTTCATGTTTGCGCGCTTGCGCGCTTAAGGCGCCTGCGGCGCCCGTCGATAATGCCTTTACTTGTGAAATACACAATTTGAGATTAAAAGGTTTCCCCTGCAATAACTTTGAATTTTGATCTTCTGTCAGTAATAGTGAAGTATTGCTCTTCATCTTTGGATTAATTCGAAGACTTACAGACGTGCCCTTTTTCACAGCCTGTTTTATCTTCTTCAGTTGATTAACTGACAAGTATACATTTGCACTAATATACGCCATTTCTTTTTTTATATAGAGGAGAAAAATTCTCAGTAAACAATGTTCAACTTACTTCCATCTGATTCCAGTTTGAACATACGCTCAGATAGAATCAACGCATAGGCTACCGTTTTATTAGGGATATTTTTCTTGAATAATGCTCGAATTCGAATGTCGGTCACAGCATTTTTCAGTTTTTCAGATTGCCTGCTCACATCAAATACGAATAAGGGATACAAATATCTATATTCTCCCATGGTAATCGCACAGCGTTTATCTCCCGCGAGTGTATCCATATAATCACACAACATTCTGTATGCGGTCGTGTATATGTTTCTATAAAAATCTAGTTGAAGATCCATTTCGGGGTATCTTTCACTATTGAGAAATACGCTGGCATTATTCAGGCTGCAGTGATTGAAGGTAGTACTGTTCCCAGTCGTTTATCCTCCTTATCTGTCTGGAATCCAAGAATGATATATCTCGTTTTTTCAGCTCCTGCTGTAATGTTCAGTCGCCAATCGAGCTGTGTGTGACCATTATCCATTTCTATACGTTCACACTGTCTATTCAGATAATTAATATCGAGCTTGACTCGTGATTGAATATCATACGATAGCTTAACAAGATAGTCATCTGAGGGTTTCAGATGTGGAATCCTCCAGCTAATCTTCGTGAGTACAATCTCTCCATCTGGAACCTTATCATCACCCCCATTTTTCGCATCTGATTTCAGGATGCCATTAGCGTTAGTACTAGCTCTTCTCAAAATGAGTTGATGTCTGATACCATACATCACTTTATTATAATTTTCACAGAATCCGAACATATGTGACAAAGGAATTATACCACAAAAATTTCCTTGCTCTGATCCATCATTGAGGATATCTCGACGCTGTGTAAATCCATAATTATCCTCCGTCTTACCAGTGCCAGAATCTGGACACCATATGAAGGACATACCTTCGGGATATTGCTTAGGATAGGTTAGTAACCCTTTCATTGTTGATGCGTGACCTGGGTTAGAATAACCTTCAATTGTCTCATTTCCAAGTTGATAATCAACACGTGAGAACAGGTACATCAAACCATTATTAACGAGCGAGATCTTATCCTCCTTCAGATTAAATCTACTCTTCTTGTCTGCCTTCAACAGCGCCCCTTCAATGTATAGGTAGCTGCGACTAGGAAGAAGAAACTCATCTTGGTTTTGAATGTTAATTCGGATATCACCAGGATTGTTTAGATCAGCTCCTGTATATGGTTCGTACTCTTGGTACTCAAATCTTTTTACAGATTCATCGATTTCAAGACGATCACGCCATTGTAAATACTCCATGTTTCCTTTTTTATATAGAGGTAAAAAAAATTCATGCTTTTGAGAAGTGGGCGGATTTCAGATGTAGTCTCAATGTGATTCTTTCACCTCGAAGATTTAAGGGCTGACCGTCTTGATCCGTTAACCAAACGTGGATTGAATTCACCGAAGGTAATGTGACGGGAAGATAGATGATTGTATTAGGTTGCTCGTTAATTTTGTAACCTGGGGGTGCATCAGGGAAAAAGCTATACAATACAGGCGCTGGTGTACCTTGTAGATAAGAACCCTCGATCAGATCGCAATTGACTAGGATAGAATTGACTGGTAAGATATCCACCATAGCCTTACCTTGGTACTCACCAACTCCTATCAACATTTCCTTATCGAATCAAAGAACGTTCATGATTAAAACTAATACTAACATCAGGCTTTTTAATGTAAATGACACATTTCAATGTTGTGTGGTTAGCTGTAATATCGAATAGATCCTCTGTGATGCGTCTCTTCAGAAATTCGTTGATCGATTCTATCTCGTAAGCGCCAGTTGGAAATGTGATCGTAAACACTTCCTTACCCACACTGTATGCGAAAAGATTGTTATGCTCATCAATATTAGGCATTGAGTTATACATGTCTAAATTTAGTAATGACAACTCATGTGTTGCGTTTCTATCAAGTTGTATCGGGGGATATATATCCAGCTTGAGATTCGACTCGTTGCTGGACATTACAATACTTTTAGATTCAACCTTCATCTTTTGTTATAGAGGGGAAATTTCATGGAAGCGGCAGCGACCTGCTTATATTTTCTACTATAACCTCATCAAATACACCTAGTCTTACGAGTTCATCAGTAATCGCTTGCAACTCGTTGAACACATTCGTATTTCCAGATCTCATTTGCAATAACAACAGACGATGCTTGTCTACCAACGTATTGACATCAGAAGGTAAGAACACAAAGCTCGGTACTACAGGCAGTCCTTCCCCAAGCAGCTCCTGCGCTTGCTCTGAGGTTGGAGGTTGATTTTTCTGCTGCCATCCTTCATAAATAGGCTTCACAAAGATTTTATACTTATCACCTCTATTAGATTTGACATTCCCATCATCCTTAAGGAATGCTAATGTCTTCCTCATGATGTTAGTATAATTTTCATAATCTTCAGCTGTTACTTGTCCTGGATCCTTCAACATTATGAGCTTCCAGAGTCCATCCGTACCTATATATTTCTTATCATCAATAACCAGGTCGTTACCCTCTAATTTCACAGTCTCCCTTCCTAGTTTAAAGTCTATGCTACCCTCGATAGGTTTTAGACCATAGGCATGATCAAATTCTTTTAAACCTAGTTTCTTAAGATATTTGTCTGACAGGTTGCCTAATTTCAAGACGGTTGATTGTGGGGGTAGGGCCTCCGGCTGCGTTTGAGGCGCCGGCAATGCTGGAGGTGTCGTGCGCGCTTGCGCGCTTAGGGCGCCTGCGGCGCCCGATGTTAATGGGGGAGCGGGTGTTGGTGGAGGTGCTAGGCGCTGCCCCGGCGCCGAAGGCGCTATACTCTTAATAGGTTCGATGAGAGGAAGTAGTTTCTTCACATTGTCTTGATATGATTGCTGTTCACCTAGTTTTTCGGCTTGAAATTTCTTCTGAAGACTCTTCCTTAGGTTAACAAGTTCTTCTTTCTTTTTAATATTAACATACGACATCTTGTTTTTTATTAGATGGGTAAAAAATAAAACAGCAAACACCTGTTACCCGTTTGCAGGAAAACAGCTACCCGTTTGCAGGAAAACAGCAAACATCTGTTACCCGTTTGCAGGAAAACAGCTACCCGTTTGCAGGAAAACAGCAAACACCTGTTATCCGTTTGCAGGAAAACAGCAAACACCTGTTATCCGTTTGCAATTACTTTAACAAGTTCTTCATTATAAAACGAACCGGAGATCTCTTCACCATCCCTGTCTTTTATTCTATATGTAAACGGAGTTGTGTCCAACACCTGAGATATAATGAAAATTTCCTTTGTAAAATTAGGTCTGTATCCTTTCCGAAAATCGCCTCTCTTCACAGTAATACGTACATGATCACCTACTTCAAATTTTGATCTTTGCGTATTTATTTTTATGGTCTAAATTTGGACATAACTTGGAAACTTTATCTAATACAAGACTCTCTGCTTAAAGGGGGTAATCATTGTGAAGATCGTGGAGTTCCCTTGCAGAAGGCGCTTGTTTTCTAATCCACTTCAAGCCTCCTGTTGGTAAAGGTTGTGACATTGCCCAACCATAAAGATTGTTTGCATCTAGATAAGTGATATAACTATTTGGTTTTGTTTTATCATACGAATCTGGTATAAGAGGATTATTTGCTTTAGCATATCTGTGACTGATGACGCTTATTCCTCCTCGGATTCCCTTTTCAAACATCAATAACATATCAGGATCTTGAATAGTTTCCAGTGTAATCTTTGTATATTTCAGTAGTGCATCCCAGCTTAGTCCAGGTGCAGTAAAATAATGAACTGGATCGAGATTATATATTTTCATACATACTGCTCTAAAATTTTCAAATACATCAGCAAGTAGAAGTGTATCTGTTTTTAAATAATGCATGTGATAATCCTGAAATTTTTTACAATCAAATTCAATCCAAACTTTTTGAGCATGTCCATAATCTTGATCACTGATAGATTCATCATTAAGAGCACTATAAAAACATTTTTTGTGTGGGAGGCTTGTAGTTTTAAATTTATTATTTGAATCCATCCATTCATAGGGATATACTCCTTTCCTTCTCATCAAATCGAATCGCTTTTCGTCGGGAATTTTTTTTCGAAGATTGACTAGCTAATCATGGTTAAGATTTGATGCTAATTTTTCAAGTGAAGAAGACATAAATCTGAAACTATAAATGAACCTAATCTCTCGTTTTACTTCAATTGTATCCTAACCCTTTTCAAAGCTGTCTACTGTAACGTATTGACTAAAACTAATATAAGTTTCATTAGTTTGTGAAATTGCGTTTAACTTCCCCTCAACTTGTCCTAATTCCTTAACGAATAGATGAGCATCATATCTGGACAGGTTATGCATTATTACTGGTATGTATTTAGGATTTCTTGCCTTGAGATTGCAATCACTATGTGCTGCCCCTCTAAATTCCCCCGATAGATGGTCGTGATCTCATCGGGATCTCATCATGAATGGTTGCTCACAAAGGTGGCAATAAGTAGCTGTATTATATTTGTCCCAATCATCCCTGGTGAGGCGCATTGGTTTGATCTTTTTCATGATATTGTATATACGTTTCATCTCCTCAACTAAATACTCTACAAATTTCTTTGCTGCATCCTCACCTACGTGTTCTGTATACTTTGAGTACTTATCAACCGAGCATTTTGTGTAACAAGCGAATGAATTAGGCTCGTGTTTTTGCGTATAGAAGGTATAAGATCCTTGAGGATTTGGCTGTGTTGTTTTTATTCTATGAAGAGTACTTTCAAAATCGCTATATATTACAAAAGGATGTTCTATCTTTTTATAGAATGATCTAAAAACAATAGGTCCCTCTACAAGCTCCATTCGTACAGGTTTATGGACTGAACATTCAGGTTCATGTTTATCAAGTAGCTCCTTCTTTGAGAAGGGATGCAGACAGTATGAACAAGGGAAAACTCGTCCATTATGACTTTTATTAATAAATGGGCTCAAATCTTGCATCAATACATAATGGTTATTTTCTTCCTCGGATATATAGAGAAGATTTACATGTTTATCTTTTTTCACTTTTGCAATTCTTAAAGGATACAGCTTTTTATTTTTATCATCGTCAAAGGCAAAAACATTGACGCTGATGGGATTCCTATTTTCAAATATGGTGATCTTATCTAATTTTACTGGGAACTCTATTCCACTCCAATCGTACTTCTGAGCAGCAGTCTTAACTGCCTTACTTATTCTCTGTTTGTTTTTCTCTTCTAAGCAATCTGACCGGGCAATGCACCACTTGAAGCACTCTTGATCCTCATTCTTGATATTCACGAGTTTGTAATCTGCGTTTTGATATTTCTTAGGAAGTTCAATATAACTAGACGCGTTCAATGGCTCGTACTTAGCTATCTTAATTTCAAATTTGAGAAGCTTCTCAATTATCCAACCTGAGCCTTCTCTTGTAAATTTATCAATCTTATTTTCTAATTTACCAATCATATCTAGCACTACACTTTTTATTTCTGAAAGATCTGTGATCGGCTTCATCTTACCACTATTGAACCAGGGTTCTAGAATTGATCTGCTCCCATCTCCTAACTTCTTGTAGAACCGAACTTTGAGACAAAGAGAAATTTTCAAACCTTTCCAATTCTGCTCTTTGATTCTGCTCTCTATAACATCCACCATGCTCATGATAAAAAGTTTTGGATCAATTGTACTAATGTCGGAATAACAATAAACTCGTAATTTACCTCCACAACCTTCCCGACTATTATCGTATTTACATGTAATTTTAGATTTGAGGTTCTGAAAATGTTTTGTTGTTTCACTGTGCTTTTTGAGGTTTGAGACTTCAATGTTACATATCTCACATTTTGGTTTTGATTTCTTGGGAATATCTTGGGGGTTAACCTTGTAGTAATGTTTCTTAGATTTTTCATGTCTTAAACGGTTAAAAATGGTCTTGTTACAAATTTCGCAATGAAATTTTCCCTCCTTATTTAACCTATTGTAATTAGGATTCAACCGTTTCTTGTGATAGACTGATTTTTCATGTCTTAAACGGTTAAAAATGGTCTTGTTACAAATTTCGCAATGAAATTTTCTCTCTGTATTGTAATTAGGATCTAACCGTTTCTTGTGATAGACTGATTTTTCATGTCTTAAACGGTTAAAAATGGTTTTATCACAAATTTCGCAATGAAATTTTCTCTCTGTATTGTAATTAGGATCTAACCGTTTCTTGTGATAGACTGATTTTTCATGTCTTAAACGGTTAAAAATGGTCTTTTTACAAATTTCGCAATGAAATTTTTCACGAATTCTTTTTAATGTATTCATTTTATATACGGATTTATTGTCTTTAAGTCATTTTTGTTTCAAAATTTCAACTTCTTCGGTGACCTGTCTAAGATATAGTTACCCATTCACAAATGACCAAGCAGCCCGGGCCGGATGTACTGTTTCAGGCTGGTCTATTCTTGACTACTTGACCGGAAATCATAGTGGCAAAAGATCACGATGGGAAGTAATGATAGTGGAGAACTAAATATCACGATAGGATGTAATGATAATGGAGGAGAAAATATCACGGTAGGATATAATGTCAGTGAAGGACAAAATATAATTTTAGGAAGGGATACCGGACAGAATGTCAATGAAGGCCAAAATATCATGATAGGATGTAATGACAGTGGAAGACAAAAGATCACGATGGGATGTAATTATAATGGAGGAAAAAATATCACGGTAGGATATGTCACTGGAGGACAAAATATAACTTTAGAAAGGGATGCCGGACATAATGTCTCTGAACGACGGGAGGCCGGCGTGAATCACGGTGACGTAGGGGGACAAAATGTACAAAAGAGATCGGATGACCGTGATCGACCAGATGTCCGAGATGGGGGAAATGTTAATTTTGATAGGAGAAATGTTAATGAGGCATTGGACGTCAATGAAGGACCAAATAATAATATAGAGCAAGGTATAAATGAAAAACAAAATGATAATGTAATATATGATATTGAAATTCAAAATGTGTCAAAAAGAAATAATCACGAGTTTCTTAAAACCATGTACTTTAATGCTCGTAGTATTAGAAACAAATTTCAAGAAATACAGGCGTATGTCAAAAGCGAAAATCTCGATATGATAGGAATAACTGAGACATGGTTAAATGGTACAGGATAGAAACCACAAGAAAGGTGGGGGTGTTCTATTGTACGTTAAAAACAATGTTCATGCTTGTGTTTTAGAGAAAGTGAAACAGGATGCATATGATAGTTTGTGGGTTGAGTTAACCCAAACAAATGGACAAAAAATGAATATAGGTGTAATATATAGGCCAAAGACATTATCATTAGCAGACGACAAACTGTTATTTCAAGAACTGTCTAGTTTCTGCGACCGGGATTTATTGATAATGGGTGATTTCAATTTTACTGACATTGATTGGATGACCCTTGAACATGGCCAGATAGGTAGTCGCTTGTTTGATTTTCTTGGTGACAATTACTTAATTCAGCATGTAAAAGAGCCCACAAGATATGGAAACTTACTCGATCTTTTTATCACTAGCCGCGAAAGCATGGTAACTGATGTAGAAGTCGGTGAATCTGTTGCAAATAGCGATCACAACCTAGTTAGATTCAAACTCCTAAACAATTTTAGAATAGATACTTGTTTCTAAAATACCCGATTTCAGTAAAGCTCAGTTCATAGAACTACGTCAGGAGCTTCAGCTTACAGATTGGGAGGCAAAATTAAACGAAAGACATGTAGATCAGATGTGGGAAATATTTCAAAATACGCTCACTAAGATGATTCAAACTTACATTTCTTTTAAGGACAGACGTCCCCCAAATCAGGCTCGCCCAAAGTGGCTCGACAAAGAAACTGAAAAAAGTATTGCTAAAA
>NC_134796.1:27257804-27262804 GCF_046742065.1 Oratosquilla oratoria
CAGGGCGCCGCGGCTCAATGGGCGCGATGGACAAGAAACTGGACAACACGGAAGCAAGATCGCAACAGCGAGAAGAACAACTGAAAAGGCGCAGACAAAAACATGTTACCGAAGCCGAGGCAACTACAAGCCAAGTTCAGCTGAAAGGATCTTCTTCCTCTGGAGAGTCACGTGAAGACTCGTCGACATCTGTGGATTTAGATAACGGACAGAAGAAAACAACTCCACAAACGAAGCTGTTTCGACCTAACAATGTCTGGACCCCAGAGCTTACAGCAGCCCTGGATCGGACAGGGACAACGGATCGCAATGCTCTGTTTGTGGTAGCTGAAACCGCCAGAAGTCTGGGACATGATCCTGGCGAGCTCAATATCAGCCGCTCCAGCGTCAAGCGCCATAGAGAAAAGCACCGTCAGCAACAATGGACGGACCTGCACAACGCATTCAAAGCCGAAGGCAAAACATGCATTGTGCATTGGGATAGCAAGTTATTGCCGTCTCTCCTCTGTTCAACCACATCCGTTGACCGCCTTCCAGTTTTGATAACGGCTGTCTCCACTGGAGAAACACAACTTCTTAGTGTACCAAAACTGACATCAGGAACGGGCGAGAATCAAGCTGCAGCAGTTTATGAACTGTTACAGGAATGGTGTTTGGATGAAAAGGTTGCAGGCTTCTGCTTTGATACAACTGCATCGAACACGGGACGTCGAGCAGGAGCGTGCATTCTTCTAGAACAGAGACTCCGTCGCACAGTCCTTAATTTGGCATGCCGCCATCACATTTACGAAATAATTCTTGGTGCAGTATTCTCTACATGCTCTGGAGCTTCCTCGGGTCCCGATGTCCAACTCTTTCGTCGGTTCCAAAAGAATTGGGGCTCCCTTGACAAGTCCAACTATCGAACTGGAAAAGACTTGGAGGACCTGCAACCTGACAGGGATCGCATCATGAAGTTTGCGGAATCCAAGTTGGCACAGGGCAATCACCGAGATGATTACCTGGAATTCTTGGAGTTAACGATTGTCTGCCTTGGAGGGAATCTTCCTAGTTTCAATTTCAAGAAACCGGAGCTTTCCATCATGCTAGATAGATGGCAAAAGTCTTGTACTGTCTCAAGATTTGGATGTTCCGAGGACAACTCAAAGATCTTACCCAACGAGAGGAGTCCTGTGTTCGTGATGTGAGCATTTTCTCCATCCTGATTCACGTGGAAGCCTGGTTTTCTGCCCCTGATGCCGCAGTTGCTCCTCGAACAGATTTGGAGATGCTGAAGAAACTACACTCTTACCACAATGACCGTGTTGGAAGAGCGGCCAGAGACAAACTGCAACAGCATCTGTGGTATGTGTCAGAGGAGCTTGTGGCACTGTCACTGTTCGATGAAACTGTTTCAGCACCGACAAAGCGGACCATAGTGTCGGCCATGATCCCAGCAGAATCAGATGAAAGCGATGAGGATGATGATCCCCCAGAGCGAGTCGAATTGAAAAGTTCCATGATTCCACCACTTGAATGTTTTGCAACTCGCAAGTCAATCCGTTTCCTGAAACACCTCGACATCAACAGTGATTTTCTTAATGCAGACCCAGAAGACTGGGAAGAGAATGCATCGTTCAAAGAAGGTGTGAAGAAAGTAAAAAATCTTCCAGTGATCAACGATGTGGCTGAGCGAGGGGTCAAACTCATTGAGGAGTTCAACGGCCGCCACACCACAAAAGAAGAGCAACTCCAGTTCCTTCTGGGTGTTGTCTCGCAACAACGTAAAATGTTCCCCACATCGTCAAAGTCCTTACTAGCATCTGGACCACATTGAGTGCTTGGCAAGCATGATACCCCCGTCTATGAGCGGATAATACCCAGTGGTCTGACGAACCCTGGAGGGGGATCCAGGGGCCTGCTGGATAGGGACCTTGAGCCACCCCTAAATATTATTTGATTGGCTTCAAACTTTGAACACATTGTTTTCTACATAAATGGAACCAGAATCGGGCCAGGGAGCAAAGAAATTCCTACTTTTATTTTTCACCTCTATGGCAGTGGACCACCCTAATATATATATATATATATATATATATATATATATATATATATATATATATATATATATATGATATATAATTATTTCTATAAAACGTTTCCGTCTATTTTCCCGAAACCGTAGATCTCTAATATCTCAAACATAAAAAATCTCATCAGTAGTTAAGGCATTTTTCTAACATATATCAAGAATCGGCGATAAAGATGGCGGGAAAAAACGATGCCGCTTATATACGAAGATCCAGGCATTTGTGGAAGTGGCTGACAGCTACCAAGGGTGTGTCCAAGAAGGAGTTTAAAGAGAACAAAGAGTTAGCCGCTAGACTCAGAAATGAGCACAGAAATTTTTTATAAAACGTTTCCGTCTATTTTCCCGAAACCGTAGATCTCTAATATCTCAAATATAAAAAAATCTCATCAGTAGTTAAGGCATTTTTCTAACATATATCAAGAATCGGCGATAAAGATGGCGGGAAAAAACGATGCCGCTTATATACGAAGATCCAGGCATTTGTGGAAGTGGCTGACAGCTACTAAGGGTGTGTCCAAGAAGGAGTTTAAAGAGAACAAAGAGTTAGCCGCTAGACTCAGAAATGAGCATAGAAACAAGTTCCCCGCGTTATATTCGAACACTAAAGCGTTCTTCTTTTTCTTCTTTAATGAAAGAGATCAAACGTATGATTGATGGAGACACGGATGAACGGAGATCACCGAAACGTAAATCAACCAGTATGTGCACTGATACAGATTCAGACGGCGGAGACGAATCTCCTCCGGTTAGGAAAAAACATATTACATGTGAGACTAAATAAAAACAATGATTCGCATAAGGTCCTTCTATTTACACATATTACATACCTTATGATCTCAGTAGCAGAAAGGGGCGTAGACCAGGGCGCGAGGTGCCGCGAGCGAAGCGAGGAAGCGCCGCAGGCCAAGCAACCCGGCGTAGCCGGGTGCGGCGAAGCCGCTGCTTGTATATATATTATATATATATATATATATATATATATATATATATATATATATATATATACATACATACATATACCAAGGCTTTTTCCCCCTTGCAAGAGAGGTAGCCAAAAAGAAAAAGGCATAAAATCAATCCCACCCATTCCATCCCTGAATACACTCCACACCCCTCCACCCTCCCTCTCATCTTAGCACATCCTGGATGACGGGTCATCCCTGCACCTTGTCCACTGCCCTGGGTCAGAAGCAGTGTCGCAAGACACAGCACATCCACAGCAAGGCCGCTTCATTAAATCGGCGACCCCCCTCTCCGTCCCTCCATGCATAACAGTAGAAGACGGGAAGAAATCCCCTCGGGCTGCGTCAAAATTTGCTCACACATACTACCTCACCTCCCATCCCCCCGCCCATTTCACCTCATGCATCACAACATCATCCATATACAACCATTCTCCATTCACCCCTGTCTTCCGTCCTCTCCCGTCCTTCCTCAACAGACATTCCCCTCTTCCCCAAAGCCCCCTTCACCCCATCCATCCACCTCATCCTAGGACGTCCCTTTATGTTCACTCCCTCCACATCTGCCTTCTATACCTCTTTTACTAGCCTTTCTTCACTCATTCTTTCCATGTGTCCAAACCATCCCAATACTCTTTCATCAACCCTATCTCCCAACCCCCTTTCCACCCCTGTTCTCCTCCTCACCTCCTCATTTCTCACTCTATCTAGCCTATTAACCCCCATCATACTTCTCAGACACCTCATCTCAAACACATTCAAACTCCTTCTCTCTTCCTCTCTTATGTTCCATGTTTCTGCCCCATACAGTGCTGTTGGCACAATCACTCCTTCATATAGTCTCCTCTTAGCATCCATTCCCAAATGTCTATTCCTCATTACACTCTTTAATCCACCAAGGCATTTACTCGCTTCTCTCAATCTACATTCTACCTTCACTCTACCTTTTCCTGCCACATTTGCACCCAAGTATATAAAACTATCCACTTCCTCCAGTCGCTCTCCCTTAATACTCACTTCCAGACTACTGCCACTTTCACCCCTTGTACATCTCATCACCTTACTTTTACCCACATTTATCTTCAGCTTTCTTCTATCACACACCCTCCCAAATTCTGTCACCAATTTCCTCAATCCCTCCTCCGATCCTTCCACAAGCGCAGTGTCGTCCGCAAACAACAGCTGGCTCACCTCCTACTTCTCTCCATTTTCTTTAACCATCTCCAATCCCTGACCCACTACACTTGCATTTACCTCTCGCACTACCCCATCCATGTATAAGTTGAACAGCCAGGGCGACATAACGCATCCTTGACGAAGTCCCACCTTTACCTCGAACCACTCACTCTCTCCATTTCTAATCCTGACACAAGCTCTACTACTCTCATAAAAGCTCTTGACAGCTCCTAGAAGCTTTCCTCCTATGCCGTATATCTGCATAACCTCCCACAGTGCCTTTCTGTCTACCCTATCGTAAGCCATTTCCAGATCCATAAAGGCCCAAAAAAATATCCTTCCCCTTTCCTATAGCTTTCTCACATATCTGTCTTACCACAAAAATCTGATCTACACAACCTCTACCTGTCCTAAATCCACACTGTTCCTCACCAATTACTCCCTCTGTTCCTCTCCTAATCCTCTCAATCAAGATCCTCCCATAAGCCTTCCCAATTACACTTAACAAGCTAATCCCTCTGAAACTACTACATTCACACTTGTCCCCTTTTCCCTTGTAAAGTGGAACTATACAGGCACTCCTCCAGTCCTCCGGCACTCTGCCCTCTCTCCAGCAAACATTAAATAACCTCACCAGCCAGTCAACCATCACTGTACCTCCTTTTTTTAGACATTTTGCATGGCATCCATCCAGACCAGGGACGGGGATTGGAACTAGGCATCCTTCTCCTTGTAGCCCCACAGGGGACATTCCTAGAAAAAAAAATGTATATATATATATATATATATAT
>NC_134796.1:27272804-27275304 GCF_046742065.1 Oratosquilla oratoria
TTTTTTTCTTAGCTTTCCCCTTAAGTGTTTTCCTTTTATTTTTCCTCATCACTCAATTCCTTTTTTATCCCTAGATTTTTGTAGTTTTTACTTTTTGCTAGTTTCCCTACGTTTGTTAATGTTTCTTCTGCTATTCTCTGTGAATTAAGTTTTACTTTAAGAGGTCTATTCTTTTCTTCTGGATGTTTGCCCATTCTATAGATATCTTCTATTGCCTTATCGTGTCCTTGTCCCTCCTCCTGTATTTCTTTTAGTATATCTGTCACTATATTCTTCTCCTGTTTTTCCCTTTGAAACCTTATTAGACCATGCTTTTCTTTGATACCATAGATTACAATACTTTTTTATCTATTATGTCTATTACCCAATCTCTTTTTTTTTTTTATATTATTACTTCTAATACTGTGTCCTTTGTACTTTCGTTCATTTGTTCTTTGATTATTTCTTTAAATATTATTTTCTGGTTTTCTTTGTCTTCATTTGTTTTTAATTTCCATCATGTTTGATTTTTTATGTTTTCACCAACTTTACCTGCTTCTATTAATATTTTTTATTAACTTCCTTCAAGAAAGTTTAATTTTTAATTGTGTCTTCATTTTTCATCTTTTCATTATCATTTTTTACTTTAGCCAGTTCCTTTTTATTTCTTCCAATTCCTTAACTAATAGTGCATTTTCCTTCCTCAATTCACTCATCTCTTTATATAATTGATTATGTTCTCTTTTCCATTCTACAATATCCCTTTTCATTTCAAATATTTTTTGGCTTATAAATATATCTGAGGTCGAAACCTCTTTCTGCTTCGAATTCATGAAATGATTCGTCTTCATATCTGGGGCTATCTATGTTACATAATTTCATTCTAACTACTCCCAAAAATGTTTCGTCTTCTTTTGAATGTCTCTGCATAAGTTGGTTTATCATCCCTTTTCCTTTGTTTTACTGTTCTTATTTCACTTAAATCACTTTTCTACATTTCGGTACCACTCGACATAGCCCCCATCCGATTTGTTTACAACTGGATAATTCGGCAATTTTCAGTCGAGAAATAGCTGGATTAGCGCTGTTTCGCGGATCGTTCTTAGACACGTCTGATCCGTTCAACTGTTTACATGTGTGTGTAAAAGTGTGTGTGTGTGCATGTGTGTGTACATGTGTGTACACATTTCTGTGTATGTGTTAATATGTGTTAATCTACATGTGTATGTGCATGTGTGTGTACATGTTTAAGTATGTATATGTGTGTTTGTGTATAGGTAAGTGTGTGTACAAACATACACACATGCATACACACATATACATATACACACATACAAACACATATACACATATATTAAAAAATATTCACAAACATATACACATGTACACACACATATGAACATATAAAGATACACATACGTAAACAGACGTATATACACATAAAGCACGTACACACACACATACACACACACACACATGCACACATACACAAACACACACATACACACACACGCACAAACACACACATAAAACTCGCACACACACAAACTCACACAAACACGTAAACAAAAGCACATACAAAAAACACACGTAGCAAATCACACAGGTGCATACACACACACACACACACACACACACACACACACACACACACACACACACACACACACATATATATATATATATATATATATATATGCATTCACATATTCACACACATGTAAAAGCAAATATGTACACACACTTGTAAACAAATACACCATATGCACACAAACACTCATGTGCACACAAAGACATGTAGACACTAACAAACATGTACACACATATATATACACATACTGTACATATACACACACACACACACATGTACACACAAGTACATATATATGTATACATAAATGTGTACACACACGTATACACATACATATATGTACACACATATGTACACAAATACACATGTACACATATGCACATGCACCCACATATGTAGTCTAACACGTGTATACACATACATACATGTATACACATATATGTAAACACAAGCACATGTACACATAAACATATTTACACACACACAATTTTACACACACATACGCACACACAAATGTGCACACGCACAAAAAAGTACACATATATTACAAAATTTACACACACACGCATACACACAGGTAGATTCACACCCACATACACGCATAATCGTAAACATTCACATTTATATACATACACGTACATACACACTCATACACACACAAACACGTACACACACACGTACAAACACACATGTACAAATAAACATGTACATACAAATATATACACACACATGTACACAAACATGTATACAAATATGTACTAACATACATATACACATACATAAGTACACAAACACCTTTAGATATACACATACACATGTACACATGCACATGTAAACATACACATATACACAGACATATACTCACAACCATAGTTATTTGCTTCTCCCGTAAATTTGGGGATATTACTATTTGAAGTATGGACCTCATGC
>NC_134796.1:27285304-27297804 GCF_046742065.1 Oratosquilla oratoria
AAAACTTATATGCTAAACTTGTCATTATTTGTACAAAATAAAGTTATCATTAGTAGAAACTTCTAAACTTATCGTTATTAGTATATTCCACACTTCTCATTATTTCTAAACATTAAAGTTACCTTTAACAGTATCTTCTGAATTTGTCAATCTTAGTATATTCTAAATGTCATTGTAAGTATATTCTAAACTTGTGATTATATTATTAGTACATATTAATGTTATCATTCGTTCTATCTTTCATACATGTCATTATTAGTATATTCTATTTTTTCATTATTAGGACTTATTAAAGTTATAGTTAATAGCACCTTCTTAATTTGTCATTGTTAGTACATTGTAAACATGTCATTATTAGTACACATTAAACTTATCAATTATAACACCTTCCAAACTTGTCAGTATTAGCGTATTCTAAACTTTTCTTTATTAGTATATTATAAACATATTATTATTGATACATATTAAAGTTATTAGTAGTAGTATCTTCTAAACTTGTCATTATTTGTATATTCTAGTATTAATAGTACACATTAAGAGTACTTTCTAAACATCATTATTAGTATATTCTAAAATTGTCATTATTAGTACACATTAACGTTATTATCAATATTACCTTCTTCAATATTACCTTAGTATATTGTAAACTTGATTATCAAAAATACCTTTTAAACCTTTTTATTAGTACATGTTAAAACTATCATTAAAGGCATCTTCCTAACTTTTTTTTATTTGAACACATTAGAACACATTAAAATTACCATTCTAAACTTGTCATTACTTCTATATTCTAAACTTGTACACATTAAAGTTATCATTAATAGTATCTTTAATCTGATCATTATTAGTATGTTCTATAATTATCATTATTAGTACACATTAAAGTTATCATTAATAGCACTTTCTATTCGTATAATCTAACCATTAGAATATTCTAAACATATCTTCATTGACATGTTCTAAACTTTTCATTATTAGTGCTTATTAAATATATTCTAAACATGGCAATATTAGTGTATTCTAAAGTTGTCATTATTCTAAACTTGTCATTATTATCATATTCTAAACTTGTTAGTATTAATACACATGATTAGTAGCACCTTCCAAAGTTGTCATTATTCGTATATTCTAATCTTTGTCATTATTAGTACACATTACAGTTATCATTGATATTACCTTCTAATATATGTAATTATCAGTATCTTCTACAATTGCCATTATTAGTGCATATTAAAGTTATCATTAATAGTACCTTCTAAACTTGTCCTTATTAGTATATTCTAAACATGTGATTATGAGTACATATTAGAGTTATCATTAATAGTGCTTTCTAAACATGTAATTATCTTTCATATTCTAAGCTTGTCACTATTGGTACACTTTAAAGTTATCATTAATAGAATATTCTAAAATTTCATTATTAGTATATTCTAAACTTGTCATTAATACATACATACATATACCAAGGCTTTTTCCCCCTTACAAGGGGGGTAGCCAAAAAGAAAAAGGCACAAAATCAATCCTACCCATTCCACCCCTGAATACACTCCACACCCCTCCACCCTCCCGCTTATCTTAGCACCTCCTGAATGACGGGTCATCCCTGCACCTTGTCCACTGCCCTGGGTCAGAAGCAGTGTCGCAAGACACAGCACATCCACAGCAAGGCCGCTTCATTAAATCGGCGACCCCCCTCGCCGTCCCCCATTGCATAAAATGAGAGGACGGGGAGAAATCCCTTCGGGCTGCGTCAAATTTTGCTCACACACACTACCTCACCCCCCATCCACCCTCCCATTCCACCTCATGCTATCACAACATCATCCATATACAACCATTCTCCATTCACCCCTGTCTTCTGTCCTCTCCCGTCCTTCCTCAACAGACATTCCCCTCTTCCCCAAAGCCCCCTTCACCCCATCCATCCACCTCATCCTAGGACGTCCCCTCATGTTCACTCCCTCCACATCTGCCTTCCATACCTCTTTTACTAGTCTTTCTTCACTCATTCTTTCCATGTGTCCAAACCATCCTAATATTCTTTCATCAACCCTATCTCCAAGCTCCTTTTCCACCCCTGTTCTCCTCCTCACCTCCTCATTTCTCACTCTTTCTATCCTAGTAACCCCCATCATACTTCTCAGACACCTCATCTCAAACACATTCAAACTCCTTCTCTCTTCTTCTCTTATGTTCCATGTTTCTGCCCCATACAGTGCTGTTGGCACAATCACTCCTTCATACAGTCTCCTCTTAGCATCCATTCCCAAATGTCTATTCCTCATTACACTCTTTAATCCACCAAGGCATTTACTCGCTTCTCTCAATCTACATTCTACCTCCACTTTCACTCCACCTTTCCCTGCCATATTTGCACCCAAGTATCTAAAACTATCCACTTCCTCCAGTCGCTCTCCCTTAATGCTCACTTCCAGTCTACTGCCACTTTCACCCCTTGTACATCTCATCACCTTACTTTTACCCACATTTATCTTTAGCTTTCTTCTATCACATACTCTCCCAAACTCTGCCACCAACTTCATCAATCCCTCCTGCGATCCTGCCACAAGCGCAGTGTCGTCCGCAAACAACAGCTGGCTCACCTCCCACTTTTCTCCATTTTCTTTAACCATCTCCAATCCCTTGCCCACTACCCTTGCATTTACCTCTCGCACCACCCGATCCATGTATAAGTTGAACAGCCAGGGCGACATAACGCATCCTTGACGAAGTCCCACCTTTACCTCGAACCACTCACTCTCTCCATTTCCAATCCTGACACAAGCTCTACTACTCTCATAAAAACTCTTGACAGCTCCCAGAAGTTTTCCTCCTATCCCGTATATCTGCATAACCTCCCACATTACCTTCCTGTCTACCCTATCATAAGCCTTTTCCAGATCCATAAAAGCCCAAAAAAACATCCTTCCCCTTTCCTATAACTTTCTCACATATCTGTCTTACCACAAAGATCTGATGTACACAACCTCTACCTGTCCTAAATCCACACTGTTCCTCACCAATTACTCCTTCTGTTTCTCTCCAAATCCTCTCAACCAAGATCCTCCCATACGCCTTCCCAACTACACTCAACAAGCTAATCCCTCTGAAACTACTACATTCACACTTGTCCCCTTTTCCCTTGTAAAGAGGAACTATACAGGCACTCCTCCAGTCCTCCGGCACTCTACCCTCTCTCCAACAAACATTAAATAACCTCACCAACCAGTCCACCATCACTGTACCTCCCTTTTTCAGACATTCCGCATGGCATCCATCCAGACCAGATGCCTTACCTGCTTTCATCATCTTAACAACTGCCTTCACCTTATCCTTCCTTATTTCTCCTCCATTCTCCTCATTCATCACTCTCATTTTCTTCGCACTTCCCACTGCAGCAATCTTTCCCTCCCTATCCTCCTTCACATTTAGCAACTCCCTAGAATATTCTGCCCATCTTCCCCTTACTGCCTTCTCTTCCATTATCATCTCTCCATCTGCACCTTTTACCTTTTCTTCTCTACTTGATTCGCCTTCTTCCTCTCTTAATTTCTTTCCAAAACATCTTTTTATTACTTTCAAAATTTTCTGTCAAACTCTTACCCCATTTCACATCTGCTCTCCTCTTGGCAACCTTTACTTTTTGCTTTACTTCTCTTTTCTTTTCTTTGCACCTCTCATATGACTCCCTCATCCTATTTTGTAACCAATCTGTGAAAGCTCGCTTCTTCTCTTCTACAACCTTTTTTGTTTCCTCATCCCACCATTCACTACCCTTTCTTCTATTTCCCCCTGTCCTTCTTGTTCCACACACCATTTTTGCACACTTTATGACTCCCTCCTTGAACCATTCCCAATTCTTCCTCCACACCCAGCTCTACTCTACCCTTTACTCCCTCCCACTCCCAGCTTCTTTCCGTACTCCTTCTCCTTTTCCTTCTCATTCAAAGAGTTCACTCTAAGAACCTCCCTACCTTTTGTCCCTTTCCTCTTCCTCCATCTATCCTCCACTTTCAACTTACCTTCCACCAAAAAAATTATCTGATATTCCCCCACCCTCTCCCCTTAGCACATGTACATCCTTAACTCTTCCTATCATAATCCTATTTACCACTACATAATCCATTAGCGCTCTATCTACTACCCTTCCCTCCACCACCCTCTCCCATGTGTACTTATGCTTGAATTTCTTCCGAAACACTGTATTTGCTATCATCAACTCTCTTTCTAGACACATTTCCACCATCAGCTCTCCACTACGATTCTTTCCTGGAACTCCACATTTCCCAACCACTCCATCGATTGGACCATTTTTCACCCTAGCATTAAGGTCTCATTAATAGTACACATTAAAATTACCATTTTCCACCCTAGCATTAAGGTCTCATTAATAGTACACATTAAAATTATCATTAATAGTATCTTTAATCTGATCATTATTAGTATGTTCTATAATCATTATTAGTAGTATTAGTTATCATTAACTTTTCATTATTAGTATGTTCTATACTTGTCATTATAAGTATATTTTTAACGTATCACTATTAGTATATTATAAACTTATCCATGATAGTACAAATAAAATTATTCAATATTAGTACATATCAAAGATATTTTATAGAACCTTCTAAAATTGTCATTATCAAAACATATTAAAGTTATTATAAATATCATTTTCTAAAATATTGATTATTGGTACACATTGTATATATCATTAATAATACTATTGACAATATTTATTATTAATATATTCTAAACTTCTCATTAAAGTTATCATCAATAGTTCCGACTGAACATGTTATTCTTAGTATATTCTAAACTTGTTACTATTAGTACATATTAAAGTTATCATTAAAAGTATATTCTAAACATGTCATTACTAGTATTTTGTAAACTTTTCACTATTAGTACTTATTAAAGTAATTATTAGTATACATTAGAGATTTTACTAATAGTACCTGCTAAACGCTATACGTTTTTTTTTTTCTAAATTTCCCATTTTCTTATCAATATTAACATGTAAATTTGTCATTAACATGTAAACTTGTCATATTCTAAACTTTTCATTATCATTTCACATAGATTTTATCTTTAATAGTGCTTATCAAACTTGTCATTATTTTTATATTCTAAACTTCTCATTAATAGTATATACTAAACTTATCACTATTAATAAACATTAAAGTTATCCTTAATAGTACCTTCTAAACTTGGCATTATTAGTATATTCTAATCTTGTCGTTATTAGTACAAGTTAACGTTGTCAATTATAGTACCTTCTAAACTTAACCTTATTAGTATATAGTGCTTTGTTTATATTATTGCAGATTAAGGTTATCATTAATAGTACCTTCTAAAAGTTGTCATTAAGGTACCTTCTGAACTTATCTTTACTTGTATATTACAAAAATGCTATTTTTAGTGTATTAACTCTAACTTTAATGAGTCCTAATAATGACAAAATTAGAATATACTAATAATGGCATGTAGGGAAGATAAAACGAATAACTTTAATATGTACTAATAATCACAGATTTAGAATAACTAATGTGTACTAATAATCACAGGTTTACAATATTTTAATAATATGTTTTGAAGGTTACATTAATGATAACATTAATGTGTAGTAATAATGACATGTTTGAAATATATTAATAATGCAAGGTTTAGAAAATACTAATAATAGCATAGTAGATGTTGCTATAAGATAACTATAATACGTACTAATAATTAGTTTTGAATAATTAGTTTTGAATAATTACTTTTGAATATGTCAATGACATGTTTAGAAGACACTACTGATGATAACTTTAATATGTACTACTACTCAAAAGTTTAGAATATACTAATAATGACAAGTTTAGGATAATGATAAACTCGGAATATATTATATTACCAAGTTTAGAATATACTAATAATGGTAAGGATACAAGGTCCTAGTAATGATAACTTCAATGTATACTAATAAAATTTACAATACCAAAGAAGATATACTAATAGTGATGTTTTGAATTTACGAACAATGACAACTTAAGAAAGTATTGTCAGTGATAACTAATGTGTACTAATAATGAGGGTTTAGAATAAGCTTTAATTACTAATAATGACAAGTGTTGAATATACCAATAATGACAAATTTAGAATATGCTAATAATGTCAGGTTTAGAATATACTTGTAATGACAAGTTTAGAATACACCAACAAATTTAGAAGGTATTATTAATGAAAAATTTAGTATGTACCAATAATAACGAGCTCAGAATCACAAGTTTAGAATAATGACATAATTAGAGCATACTAATGATAAGCTTAGAAGATAATATTTATGATAACTTTAATGTGTAAAAGTTTAGAATATATTGATAATGGCAAGTTTAGAAATTACTATAAATGACAACTTTAGAAGGTTCTATATATAATAACTATAATTTGTACTAATAATGACAAGTTTAGAATAAAAACTTTAATGTTTTCTAATATCTAATGTTTGTTATATACAAGTTTAAAGGCACTATTAATGATAACTTTAATATGTACTAATTATCACATGTTTACAATATTGTAGTAATTTAAAATTTAAAGCGTTATATTAATGATAATGTTAATGTGTAGCAATAATGACACGTTTGAATTATATTAATAATGCAAAGTTTAGTAAATACTAATAATAGCATGATTAGAAGTTGCTATTAATGATAACTATAATACGTACTAATAATGATTAGTTTAAAAAAAGCTAACAATGTCATGTTAAGGAGCCAGTAATAATGATAACTTTAACATGTACTAATACTCACAATTTTAGAATATACTAATAATGACAAATTTTAAATAATTATAAACTTTGGAATATATTAGTATTGCCAAGTTTAGAATATACTAATAAAGATAAGCTTACAATGATAACTTGTGTAGTAATAAGGACAAGTTTAGAATAATAAAGAAGATATGTTAGTATTTACTAATACTGATATGTTTCGAATATACGAACAATGACAATTTTAAAAAGTATTGTTAATGATAAATTTAATGTGTATAATAATGATGGTTTAGAACATACAAATATTGACAAGCTTTAATGTGTACTAATGACAAGTGTAGAACATACTAATAATGACAAATTTAGAATATGCTAATAATGTTAGGTTTAGAATATAAGTATAGAATAATGATAAACTTTGGAATATATTAGTATTGCCAAGTTTAGAATATACTAATAATGATAAGTTTTTAAGGTCCTAATAATTATAACTTTAATGTGTACTAATAACGACAAGTTTAGAATACCAAAGAAAATATGTTTAGTATTTACTAATACTGATATGTTTCGAATATAAGAACAATGGCAACTTTAGAAAATATTGTTAATAACTTTAATGTGTACTAATAATTAGGGTATAGAACATACAAATATTGACAAGCTTTAATGTGTACTAATAATGACAAGTGTAGAATATACTAATAATGACAAATTTAGAATATGCTAATAATGTCAGGTATATACTTGTAATGGCAAGTTTAGATTACACTAATATTTACAAAGTTAGAAGGTATTATTAATGATAAATTTAATGTGTACTAATAATAGCGAGTTTAGAATATACTAAGAATGACAAATTTAGAATAATGACATGTTTAGAATATACTAATGATAAGCTTAGACGATAATTATTATGATAACTTCACTGTGTACAAGTTTAGTATATATTAATCATAATAAGTTTAGAAATGACTAATAATGACAACTTTAGAAGGTACTATATATTATAACTTTAATTTGTACTAATAATGACAAGTTTAATAATGACAAAGTAAAATATAATATAAATGAAAACTTCCATGTCTTCTAATGATTAATGTTTGGGATATACTAATAATGACAAGGTACATGTTAATGATCATTTTAATGTGTACTAATAACAAGCTTGGAATATATGAATATTGACATCACTAGAAAATATTGATGATATCTTTAATGTGCACTAATAATGACATTTATAATATACTATTAATGATAACTTTAACGTGTACTAATAAAAAGCTTTTAATGATAACTTAAATATGTATTAGTAATAACAAGTTTATAAAATACAAAATTTGACAAGTGTAAAGGGTACTATTGATGATAAATTGAATGTGTACTAAAATGACAAATTTAGAAAGGTATTATTAATGATAACTTTAATGTCTAGTTACAAATACAAGTTTATAAGGTACTACTAATGATAACTTTAATGTGTACTAATAATGACAAGTTTAAAATACAGTAATAATGACAAGTTCAGAAAGTACTATTACTGTAAACTTTAATGTAATCCAATAATGACAAATTTAGAAAACACCAATAATGAGAAGTTTAAATTATACTAAAAATGAGATGTTTAGAAGGTACTATTAATGATAACTTATATGGCAAATGGCAAATGATGACAAGCTTAGAATATACTAATAAAAATTTAAGAAACTACCATTAATGATAACTTCAATGTGTACTAATACTGTCAAGATTATGATATGCTAATAATCACAATAAAATAAATTAATGTGTACTAATGTTGAAAAGTTTAGAAGATAAGTTTAGAATATACTGATAATGACAAGTTTAATATAATAATAATATTGGTGCTAATATGTGCTAATGTGGTGATAATGACAAGTTTAGAATACACTAAAATAGCATTTTTGTAATATACAAGTAAAGATAAGTTCAGAAGGTACCTTAATGACAACTTTTAGAAGGTACTATTAATGATAACTTTAATGTGTACTAATATAAACAAGGTACTATATACTAATAAGGGTAAGTTTAGAAGGTACTATAACTGATAACGTTAACTTGTACTAATAACGACAAGCTTGGAATATACTAATAATGACAAGTTTAGAAGATACTATTAAAGATATCTTTAATGTCTATTAATAGTGATAAGTTTAGTATATACTATTAATGAGAAGTTTAGAATATACTAATAATGACAAGTTTGGAAAGCACTATTAAAGATAAAATCTATGCGAAATGATAATGAAAAGTTTAGAATATGACAAGTTTACATGTTAATGAAAAATTTAATTTACAATAAAATGGGAATTTAGAAAAAACGTATAGCGTTTAGCAGGTACTATTAGTAAAATCTTTAATGTGTATTAATGAGTACTAAAGTACTCATTAATACACTAAAGTACTAAAGTACTCATTAATACACTAATAGTGAAAATTTTACAAAATACTAGTAATGACATGTTTAGAATATACATTTAATAATAACTTTAATACTAGTATGCACTCATAGTAGTAACATGTTCAGTCGGAACTATTGATGATAACTTTAATATCAGATGTTTAGAAAATATTAATAATGAATATTGTCGATAGTGCTATTAATGATATATACAATGTGTACTAATGATCAAAATTTTAGAAAATTATATTTATAATAACTTTCATATGTTTTAACAATGACAATTTTAGAAGGTCCTATTAAATAACTTTGATATGTACTAATATTGAATGATTTGATTTGTACTAATAATGAAAAGTTTATAATATACTAACAATGACAACTATAGAATATTATCATATGTATTAATAAGGACAAATTTATAGTATTCTAATTATGACAAGTTTAGAAGGTATTATTAATGATAACTTTAATGTGTACTAGTAATAACAAGTTTAGAATATAGTAAAAATAACAAGTTTAGAGCATGACAACTTTAATGTGCACTAATGATGACAAATTTAGAATATGCTGGTAATGGCAATTTTGTAATATACAAATAATGTCAAGTTTAGAAGGTATTATTAATAATAGCTCTAACTTTAATTTGTACTAATAATAAGCAAGATTGTAATACACTAATAAAGACAAGTTTAGAATGTACTCTAACTAATAAATTTAATGTGTACTAATGATAAAAAGTTTTGAATATGGTAATGATAACAAGTTTAGTATGTACTATTAAGATCTTTAATGACAAGTTTAGAATATAGAAATTATGAGAAGCTTAGAAGGTACTATCATTGACAAGTTTAGAATGTACTTATAATGAAAAGTTTGGAAAATATTTTCAACGTTAACGTTATACTAATAAATACAAACAAATACAAAAACTACAAAATACAAAAATACAAAAAATATCAAATACAAACATACAAAAAATACAAAAAAATAGAAATACAAATACAAATACAAATAAAATTTATAAGCTATTAATAATAACTTTAATGTGTTCTGAAAATAAAAAGTTTAGAATATACCAATAATAAGAAGTTTAGAATAAGCTAATAATGACAATTTTAGAATGTACTTTTAATGATAACTTTAATGTGTACTAGTAATGTGTACTAGACAGGTTAAAGGTACTATTAATAGTATCTTTAAAGTGAAGTAATAATTACATAATTTGAGTATACTAATATTAAGTTTACGATATACAAATAAATGCCGGGTAGGTACTATTAATGATAACTTTAATGTGTACCAATAATGAGATGTTTAGAATATACTAAAAATGACAATTTTATCGAACTATTTATGATAACCTTAAAGTTTAGTAATAATGACAAGTTTAGAATATACTAATAATGAAAGTTTAGAAAGTACTATTAATGATAACTGAAGAGTTATGCATATACAAATAATAATATACATAATATATATATAATATATATATAACATATAATATATATATAATACATAATATATATGTAATATATAATAATATACAAATAATAAAAAGTTTAGAATAGAATATAATGACAAGTTTAGAAGAAACTAATATTGACATGTTTAAAACATAGCAATATGTGTACTAGATATGGATCAAAATGTCTCCTGTCGGCATGCTCCGCCTTTGTAATCCTTTGTGTACTAATAATGGCACGTAATAATAAGAAGTTTAGAAGTTACTAGTTTAGAATATACTAGTTAAGACAAGTTTAGAATATACTAATAATAACAAGTTGAGAAGTTACTATAATTGTTAACTATCATATGTACTAATAATGACAAGTTTAGAATTTAGGATATACTAATAATGATAAGATTAGAAGGTACTCTTAATGATAAATTTAATGTGTACTAATAATGGCAAATTTGGAATATACTAATAATAAATATTAGAATATACTATTAATAATAAGTTGACTAATAATGACGAGTTTTGAATATACTAATAATGATGTGTTTAGAATATACTAGTATACTAGTAATGATGTGTTTAGAATACTTCTTTGTCGCGGCTAGTGCCGCTTAAATTGTTTTTATCGGCTTAAGAAACCTGCACAGCGAAGCTATAGCGGTAATCCCCTACCACACTCCTGGCCAAATGGCCACTTCCGGAAGGGAGTGTGTGGTTGGACATTCCGCATAAATCATCGGAAATTTAAAATTCCCGGCTCTGTGCAGGTGGCGCAAGCGTCTACAACCCCACCTCCCCCTCCCTATCCCCTCCCTTCTTACTCGGCTGCACGGATTGAGCCGTCACTTCAATGAGAAATGAAGGCTTCGCCTGTGGGAGGAGGGAGGGACCCTAAATCTGTGCAGGTTTCTTAAGCCGATAAAAACAATTTAAGCGGCACTAGCCGCGACAAAGAAGTATTATCGGCTGAGAAGAAACCTGCACAGCGAAGCTAAGCATGAGACGAGGATAGGTGGGAGGAGAAGGTGAAGCCCAAATTGTAGTCGAGGACAGGGCTCAAGCCGTTATTACGTGTGTCTCGTATGGGAGACTATTCATCTTATCATTCAGTAGAGGGGAGACAAAAAGCATCAAGTACTTATATCGATATCAATATCAATATCAATATATATATATATATTCATTTGTTTATTTTTTATAAAAATAATATCGTACAATTTACATAGTGCATAGATTCTATGTAGAATATTGCATCTTACTCAGCGGTTCCCGGGCCTTCCCCTACCCCTCGGTCGCCCTTTGCCCCCCTTCTTTTGCGAAGAGAGGGGTGGAGCCGTTCCCATGGCGACACATGGGACAGGGGTGATCGAGTGGTAGAGATACCGTGTCTTGAAGGAAGTTGCTGATGCCCAGCCCCCGAGGTCCTGCACCCGTTCCACAGAGTGGGTGCGGAGAAACGCCAGCGATGCCGCGAGGCCTCTGATGTTGTGGGCGTGGGGGGCATGGCCCGGGTCGGCCTTCTCTATAACGCGGCAAAGTAGACGCGCCAGGGACCTCGGGGTTAGGGGGTTCCGAGATTTCGAATTGTAGAAGAGATGATCCTCGGACACCCCTTCCGTGCGTTCCACTAATAATGAGAATTTTAGAAGATACTATTAATGATAACTTTAAGGTGTTCTAATAATGACAAGTTTAGAAAATACTAATAATGACAAGTTTAAAATGTACTCTTTATGATACTCTTGAATGTATTGTAATGACAACTTTAATGCATTGACAAGTTTTCAAGGTACTAATAATATCGAGTTTAGAAAGGAGTATAAATTATACATTTAATGTGGACTAGTAAAATAAGGATA
>NC_134796.1:27302804-27332804 GCF_046742065.1 Oratosquilla oratoria
GAAGCAGAGTGGATCAGCGAGGGCTGCGTAGTGAGCAGAGATCGTCGCCGGTGCCCTGTTGGTGGTGTCAGCTAGCCAAGACAGGAAGTCCAGAACTGTGCTAGCGGAGATGGTCACTATCGCGTGTCTCCGAAGGTTGGGAGGGTTGTTGGATCTGGATGACGGTCGGGACCGTAGCGAAGACGCGGTCTGTCGCTTCCTGGTCGAACAGACCACGGGAAAGGGGAGCTGCTCTCACCACGCCCCGGCGAGCTATCTCCGGGGCCGACCGCGTTGCAGACTGACGAGCTGCCAAACGAGCCGCGGTGAAGGCCCTCGCTGCTGGGGGTAGGGCTGATGACGCCATGTTGGCTGTACCCTCTGCCACGGTAGAGAGTGCCGCCAGGGTGTCTCTGCATACAGAAAACACGCGAATCAAATTAGTAGGGCGAGAAGGATCCCGATCCCCGGAGGGTGTAATAAAGTCACATCGCTCAATTGTAGAACGTATAACATATGCGAGGCCGAGGTCGTTTCCGAACGACCTCGTCCTCGGGCGCTAGTCAAGAGGCTCCGTCCTGGGTGAAGACGCTACCTGAGCGTCTCTCGCCAGGACAGGTCTGGACCCTCTGTATAGATTGAAATATCCCACTCACCTCAATTCTTCCCGCGGGAAGTCCTCAAAGCTCGTGGCGAGCGTCGTCAGCCAGTTCCTCATCATCGCGATGGCCGTGACGGTCGAGATGGTAGAGGCAAGGTCTTGTCTGGTCGAGGCCTCCGTCGTCAGCAACTTAGCTTCCGGTTCACTAAGTTGATGGGGGAGGGCGGGGTCCCTGCCCGAGTGCCATAAGCAATCGCGCAGGCCCTCCGGCGCGAAGGGTGGTGGCAGGACGACGGGGAATGATGAAGGGATATGCCGTCGAGGAGGAACCGTCTTGGGTTGGTCTTGGGCCCGCTCGAAGAGAGCAGGGATGTCTAAGGCCTTCTCCCCTTTCTCCTGCGGGAACCAGGCGTTTGGGGAGAATGCTACCGCCGGTGAGTCCCCCGACCTGTCGACAAACATATGCCCATCAGGGTTTAAACGAGGGTTCTCCAGGAGAGCACCTAATGCGTCCAGAGTGTTAGAGGTGGAAATCCTGGAGGGCGTGGAGGCCGGGGCGGAGAGGGGTCGAATCTTGTATAGAACCGTAGCCCCCTCCTCGTCGTTGGCCCACTTTAGGATAACGTCATCTCTCCTCCTCCAGCCCTCCGGTAGCGAGTAGTCGGGAGACCAGGCCACTAGCTTGTGGCCTTCTCCAAACGAGTACTCCCAGGACCGGGGAAGGTCACACCATGAGAAGGGGCGGAACTCAAAAGAGTCCGTCATGGTAGGAGGATAAGGTAAAGAAGAACTGTAGTGGTCCTCCACCCCGTCCAATCCGACGGACGTCTGATTGGGGGGGTTCCTCCTGAGAGGGGCCTTCTAGTCCTATACCTGTCGCCGGCACGGAGGGGCGGAGGGAAGGACCAGGAGGGAGAGTGGGAGGGGGGGCTAGAGCCGTAGGTTCAATAGGAGGTTGCTCTGGAGAGGGGTGCGTTATGATTTGCGCGGCCTGAAAGGCCGGATAATGTGATAGGGCCGATTCAAGGACGGGGCCTATCAGGGACGGAAGGAGGGCAGCCACTTGGGCAGCCAGAGTTCCCTCTCTCCTCGTTTCGTCCTCCGGCTCCCTGCCCTTGTGGGGTTTACGGCGAGGAAAAGGAGAGCGAGGAAGGGAGGGTGAGTTGGGGGGAGAGGCTGTGGAGGGTGGGGACAAGCTGAGCGTCCTGGACCTCGGTGAGGCAGACCTCTTTTTCGAGCGAGTTTTCCTGCCGGGTTCACGTGAGTGAACTAGGGAGGAAGAAGAGTTCGTGGGGGTGCTTGACAAAGCAAGCCGTAAGGGTTTTAAGGACCCTTGATGGTCGGATGTATGGGGCTGCCGAGAGGCCTGAGGACGCTCGGGGACACCATACTCCGCAACATCAGACTCGTCCCCTTGTACTCCGAGAGGCCCAGGTTGTGCACCAACGGAAGTCTCGGAGACATAGGGAGACGGATGGCGAGGGCGAACGAGGCCCAATTCCACGCCTAACGCCGGATCCGCCCACACCAGGGGGGGGGGGGTCGTCAGCGGATTTCAATTTCCGAGCTCTGCGCCATGCCTCCCGAAGGAGTTCGAGGGCGGCTAGCTTGGAACGGGTTTTGGGAGGAGCAGCACGAATCTCCTCAACCCGCGCTTTGCACACAACGCAGGCTAGGGGGTTAAAGCCAGCTTGTGAGAAACAAGGGGCATGGCGGGAGCAGAGGTCGTGGTGGCCGTCTGACGAGATCCTGGCTGTGCAGCCGGATTCCACACACAAGCGTTTGGTCTGAAAATAGAATAATGATAATCATAGACGGGGTGTCCCAAAGGTGTCTGGACACAACACCGAAGGGGAAAAACTGCAGGAGAACAGGTAGGGCTCCCTACGAGAACACAAGAGCACGAGCAGGAACCAGACTTACCGGCATGAAAAGAAGGTGGGTTGTTGAGTGACCGACTCGTCTGGTTCCGCGATGCTAAGTGACGGCTCAATCCGTGCAGCCGAGTAAGAAGGGAGGGGATAGGGAGGGGGAGGTGGGGTTCTAGACGCTTGCGCCACCTGCACAGAGCCGGGAATTTTAAATTTCCGATGATTTATGCGGAATGTCCAACCACACACTCCCTTCCGGAAGTGGCCATTTGGCCAGGAGTGTGGTAGGGGATTACCGCTATAGCTTCGCTGTGCAGGTTTCTTCTCAGCCGATAATATACTAGTTTAGAATATACTATTAATGACGAGTTTTGAATATACTAATAATGATGTGTTTAGAATATACTAGTTATACATATACAAATAATAATATACATAATACATAATATATAATATATATATATAATATATATATGATATATAATATATATATAATATGTAATAATATACAAATAATAAAAAGTTTAGAATAGAAAATAATGACAAGTTTAGAAGAAAATAATATTGACATGTTTAAAATATAGCAATAGTGATATGTTTAAAAGATCCTATTAAATGATAACTTTAATATGTACTAATAATGGCACGTAATAATAAGAAGTTTAGAAGTTACTAGTTTAGAATATACTAGTTAAGACAAGTTTAGAATATACTAATAATAACAAGTTGAGAAGTCACTAAAATTAACTATTATATGTACTAATAATGACAAGTTTAGAATTTAGGATATACTAATAATGATAAGATTAGAAGGTACTCTTAATGATAAATTTAATGTGTACTAACAATGGCAAATTTGGAATATACTAATGATAAAGATTAGAATATACTATTAATGATAAGTTGACTAATAATGACGAGTTTTGAATATACTAATGATGATGTGTTTAAAATATACTAGTTTAGATTATAATAATAATAACTTTAATATGTACTTTAATATGTACTAATAATCACAGGTTTAGAATATACTTACAATGACATTTAGAATATACAAAGATTGACAAGTTTAGAAGATACTGTTAAAGGTAACTTTTATGTTTAGAAATAATGACGTGTGGAATATACTAATAACGATAAGTTTAGAAGGTTCTACTAATGATAACTTTATTTTGTACCAATAATGACAAGTTTAGCATATAAGTTTACAAGGTACTATTAATAATAACTTTAATTTGTATTAATGAATACAACTAATCCAATAATGTACTAATCCAAAAATGACAAGTATAGAATATAATAATAATGAGTTTAGAATATACTAATAATAATAAGTTAAGAATATACTAATAATGAAAGTTTAGAATATCCGAACAATGACAAGTTTATAATATTAATTATAACTTTAATGTGTACTAATAATCACAAGTTTACAGTATTTTAATAATGACATGTTATATTAATGATGCCGTTGATATGTAGTAATAATGACAAGTTTGAAATATAGTAATAATGCAAAGTTTAGAAAATACTAATAATAGCAAATTAGGAGTTGCTATTAATGACAAGTACGATACGTACTAATGATAAGTTTTCAATATACTAACAATGACATGTTTAGAAGACACTACAAATGATAACTTTAATATGTACTAATACTCATAAGTTTAGAATAGACTAATAATGACAAGTTTAGAATAATGGTAAACTCGGTATATCATATTATTACCAAGTTTAGAATACACTAATAATGATAACTATAGAAGGTCCTAGTAATGATCATTTTAATGTATACTAATAAAGTTTAGAATAACAAGAAAGATATGTTTAGTATTTACTAATAATGATATGTTTCGAATTTACGTACAGTGACAAATTTAGAAAGTATTGTTAATGATAACTAATGTGTACTAATAATGGCAAGTGTAGAATATCCCAATAATGACAAATCTAGAATATGCTCATAATGTCAAGATTAGAATACACTAATAATAACAAATTTAGAAAGTATTATTAATGATAAATTTAGTATGTACTAATAATAACGAGCTTAGAATATACTAAGAATGACAAGATTAGAGTAATGACATGTTTAGTGTATACTAATGATATGCTTAGATGATATTTATAACTTTAATGTTTACAATATATTAATAATGACACGTTTAGAAATTACTAAAATGACAACTTTAGAAAGTTCTATATATGATAACTATAATTTGTACTAATAATGACATGTTTAGAAAGTACTAATAAAGACAAATTTAGAATGTACTATAAATGAGAACTTTAATGTCTTCATATAATTAATATTTGGAATATACTAATAATGAAAAGTTTAAATGCACTATTAATAATAACTTTAATATGTACTAATAATCACAAGTTTATAATATTGTAATGAAGAAGTACTCTATGAATCCCTCCAGAATGTTAAGAACGACTTACCATACGCCGAAAATGTAGTTATCATGGGTGATCTGAATGGACACATTGAAAAATATCGCAAAGGATTTGGTACGGGTAGAAAAGCATACAGCAAAAATACACCAAGATTTTTCAGAGATGTAAAAAACATAATATTGATATCATGCAGTTCAGACCACAGGCTAGTTGTGGGCAAACTGGAACATGCCAAATCAAAACCTCTGACGATTTTTGAACAAATATATTCCAATGCAGATTGAGAGAAAATAGAACCAAAGATGCTGGAAAAGAAGGTTTGGTAGGTCGCCTTCCATTCGGCGATCACAAGACTTGACAAAGAAGTTATGCAATACTTATACAGTTGGAAGAAAAAATGAACACTCTAGTGCAGCGTTTCTCAACCTTTTTACCCTTGCGTAACCTTAAAATAAATTACATGTCTCAAGGAACCCCTGCAAAAAAAAAAATAAATAAATAAAAAAAACATATCTCTCTCATTTTAGTTTCATCGTAATAATAGGCTAGATAGGATGATGTATACATCACATTATTACAATAACCAAGAATATGTCGTGCGTGTTTAATTATATTATGTATATGAAATTGAATAAAAAATCAAAAGTGCATTAGCTTATCTCACTTGTTCTCGCGTAACCCTGGGATCTTTTCGGAACCCTGGTTGAGAAACTCTGCTCTAGATCGCAAATAGTAAAGAAGCTATCAAAATAAATAGATAAATAAATAAATAAATAAATAAAAATAAAAATATATAAAAGATAAAAAAATAAAAAATAAAAAATCTGAAAATGGATGAGCACGAAGAGAATAGAAGGTTAAGAAAAGTATGTTCAAGCTAGACGATAGGCAGAGTGAAAAATAAGTATCATTACTCGCAACATTTCTAACTAATGGTTAAATGGATTTTTATCATGACGACGCAAGCAGTATTTTACTATTTGGAAAACGCAAAGTTGGAAGCTGACAAATCAAAAGCTTCTAATCTTATCCGGACCAATAATATTCATTCTCACATTTGCCATTTGCCCTTTCTAGTACCCGAGTGTATTCTTGGAATCAGTAATCTCGTGAACATTTTACTATAGAATAGTTGTTAAACACTAAAGTCATTCCTATCATACTTTGCTTTCTTTGGCTTTATAGAATCTCAGAAAAATTCAAATTTTATGGGTAACTATAGTATTTGACATTTCTGCGTATTTCCCAGGATTGATTATGACTAGTTCTTCTAAGGCTAGAGGGTTGGGATATACGACCTTTTTCCTAAAATACAAATTAAATACAACCAATGTTTGATTGAAGTAGCATATGTAAATAAAGCTCAAGTAGGAGATTTCACAAAAACTCTCGATCAAATTTTCAAATTCTCACAGGAGAATGAGAGGAGGTTAGGAAAAGAAGTGAGGCTGTGTGTATTTACCTAGTTGTATTTACCTAGTTGTATTTTACGGGAAGGGGAGCTATGCTCGTGGGGTCCCGTCTTCATATCTCATTTTATCTAAACTATTTTTAAATTCATGTATTGTTTTTGCACACACCACTTTCTCATCTAACTTGTTCCAACTGTCTATTACTCTGTGAGGAAAGCTGTTCTTTTTCAAATCTCTTCTATAGCTGTCTTTTTTTATTTTCTTTCCGTGTCCTCTTGTATTTCTGTCATCCCATTTTATCAGATTCTCTCTATCAGTAATTTCTATGCCTTTCATGATTCTGTAAATAGCTATCAAATCTCCTCTCTCTCTTCTTTGCTCTAGTGTCTGTAGTTTAAGTTTTTGTAGTCTCTCTTCATATGATAGTTTTGAGAGTGTTGGTGCCAGTTTTGTGATTGCTCTTTGTATTCTTTCTAGTTTTTTTATACATTTTTTTGTACTTGGTGACCATATCGTTGCTGCATATTCCAATCTTGGTCTTATCAGGGTGATTAGGATTTTCCTCACCATTTCTTCATCCAGGTATGTAAATGCCACTTTGATTGTTCTTATTAAATTATAAGTTTCTCCAAAAATCTTATTTATATGTTTCTCAGGTGATATATTATTCATAACAATGACTCCCAGGTCCTTCTCATTTTCTACTTTTTTTATTCCTTCTTCTCCCAAATTATATGATCCTGTTATTCTGTTTTTGCTTTTTCCAAACTCCATTATACTACACTTTTTTGTATTGAACTCCATCTCCCACTTCCTACTCCATTCTTGTACTTTATTTAGATCTCTCTGTAGTGATTCACAATCTTCTTCAGTTTTCACTCTTTTCAGTAGTTTTGCATCATCTGCAAAGAAGCTCATATAGCTTTCAATTCCTTCATCCATATCATTAATATATATAGCAAACATTATTGGGGCCAGAACTGTTCCCTGCGGGACACCGCTTATTACTTCATTCCATTTTGAGTGCTGATCTCTTATCACTACTCTCATTTTTCTTTCTTGCAAAAAGTCTTCCATCCAATTTAGCAATTTACCTTGTATTCCTCCTTCATATTCTAATTTCTTAAGCAACTTCTTATGTGGTACTTTGTCAAAAGCTTTTTTTAGGTCTAGAAATGCACAATCAGCCCATCCATCTCTTTCTTGTATTATATCTATTAGCCTTGAATAGAAACATATTAAATTGGTGACGCATGATCGTCCTTGTCTGAATCCAAATTGTCTTGGATTTAGTACGTTGTTTTTTTCCAAGTATTTTACCCATCTACTTTTGATAATTCTTTCACATATTTTTGCTATTGTACTTGTTAGAGAGACTGGTCTATAGTTGGTAGGTTCTTCTTTATTTCCTCCTTTATATATAGGTACTATATTTGCTTTTTTCCAATCTTCTGGAACTTTTCCTTCTTTTAAGGAACTGCTTATTATGCTATGTATTTTGTCTGCCAGTTCATTCCTGCATTCTTTCAGAATCCAGTTTGCTATTTCATCTGGCCCATGCGATTTTCTGACATCAAAATTACCCAAGTGTGTCAATATTTCATTCTTTGTTACTTCTATTTCTTCCATAGGGGGGACTTTTTCTTTCCACTCAATCTCTTCAGGTTGTATATTTTCCCTTGTAAACACTGATTTAAAATGTTTGTTCATAATTTCTGCCATTTCCATTTCCTCCGTGTATTCAACTCCTCCTTGTCTTAATTTCTGCAAGTCTTGTTTGTTTTTCAGTTTATTGTTTACAAATCTGTAGAATAGTTTTGGTTGATCTTTACACTTTTCTATAACATCTTTTTCATATTTTCTTTTTTCCTCTCTGCACTTTTGTACATATTCATTTCTATAACAGGTATATATTTTCCATTTTTCAGGTCTTCTGTCTTTTTTCCATCTGGTCCAGGCTTTGTCTCTTTTGTCTTTTAACTCCCTACAACTTTTGTTGTACCAGCATTTTACATATTCTTTTTCTTGTTTTTGTCTTGGGACATACTTTTCCACTCCTTTTTTGTAAATTTTTGTCAAAATATTCCATTTCTCTTCCACTGATGTTTCTTCTTTGTATATTTCTTCCCAGTTTTCTTGTTGAAAGAATTCTCTTATTTTATCAAAGTTTGTTTTTTCATACATCATTCTTCCTTTTCTATATTGTTCATTTCTTTTCATATATTTTTCTTCATTAAGTTCCAGTTCAATCAATATGTGGTCACTTTTACCTATTGGTGTTTTATATTCAATCTTGTCCACTATTCTAGGTTCAGATGTAATTATTAAGTCTAGCCTCGATGGTTCTTCTTCATTTCTATACCTAGTGTTCTCTTGTATCCATTGTGTCATTGAATGGTCAGTAATCATCTCAAGTAGAGCATTTCCCCATGAGTCATCACCACTCTTTACTGTCATTTCTTCCCAGCTGATTTCTTTGCAATTAAAGTCGCCCATCATAACTATTCTTCCTCCGTCTTCCATTATTTTAGTTAATGCTATCTTTGTGTCCTCTAACATACTTTCATGTTCACTCTCCTCCCATGAGGCTGTTTTCGGAGGCACATAATTGATCACAAATTTTCTTCTCTTCTTATCTCCGTCTTCCACTTCTATCATAATCATCTCTACTGTATTCTTTCCATATATGACACCTTTCACGTTTATATCCTTCTTAGTCAGGAACATAACTCCACCCCCTTGTTTTTTCTCTCTGTTTCTAATCCAATAATTGTATGCATCATGTCCTACACTGTTGGGTGGTAGTGGGCCTTTTAATTTTGTTTCTACAATTCCCATTATGTCCGGTTCTTTTTCTTTCAAATAATCATTCAGTTCATTCAATCCTGTTATCAATCCATCTATATTTGTGTAAGACGCTCTTAGTTTTCTGCCACTTCCATTGTGTTCTCTGTTTCCCTTATGTTTTTCTTTTGTATGTCGAACTGCTTTATTTTCATGTTCACTACTCTCCAATAGAATCTCTCTTTCTCTGACTCCGTTCTTTCCTCGTTTTTTGCCTTAGCTTCAAGTCTTTTCTGCTTTTCTGCCTCTCTTTCCTCCTTATTCATTTCTCTCTTTATCCATACCTTTTTATATTGATCATTTGTTGCTAGTTTCCCTGTTTTGGATAGAATTTTCTCTGCCGTTGTTTGTGACCTGAATTTAATCTTAATTGGTCTGGTCTTATCTGTACTATATTTTCCGAGTCTGAATTTTTCCTCAATTTCCTTTATAATTTCTGGTTCATCTTCCTGGACTAATTTTAATAAACTGCTTACTCTTTCATTTTCCTCCTTGATTCTTGCGGTTCTATCTGGGTTATGTTTCTCTTCCATTCCTAATATAATTATACATTTCTTTTTGTCAGCTAATTCTCTTACTATATTCTCCTTCTGTCTCATCACTTTAATAACTGAGTCTTCATTATGTTCTTTCAATTGCTGTTTGACTATGTCAGTGAATGAGACCTTATTCCCTTCTTGGGTTGTCCTCCAATTTTTAGCTTCTGTATCTATTTTCTCTCTGTTTTCATTACTATTCTTCTTCAATTTCTCATTCTCCTCCTTTACATTTCCTAACTGTCTTTTTAGATCCTCTATTTCTTCAGTTAAGTTTCTGTTTGCCTTCTCTAGTTGTTCCAACCTTTCAATTCTTTGGAAAATGGAGTCAACATTACCTAACTTACGTTCCAAGTCCTCTATCACCTTATCAACTCTCTCCTCTAGTCTTATCAGTCGGGGGGGAGGGGTTGTGTCCCCCCCACCCTCTTTAAATCCCTGGAACATATTCTCGGCACTTTCTACTGTATTGCTCCTCTCTATACTTCTAATCTTTACATTTTTATTAGACATTTCATCCTCACTCAGCCTTTTGTTTACCTTTCGCTTGTCTGGCTGGGCCAAGTCTACTCCCTCCTCATTTCCTTCCATTTCCCTCAGTAATCCCTCCCCTTTTCCTCTTTCCCTACTTTCCCACTACTCCACGAGCAATTTCCCCCCCACCCTGTAAAAACACTAGGCACTTCTCTTTGCGTTGGGATCCACAGACTTCAGTTTTCTTCAGAACGTCATCCAAGCCGTCCATTCGCTGAAGTGTGTGTGTGTGTGTGTGTGTGTGTGTGTGTGTGTGTGTGTGTGTGTGTGTGTGTGTGTGTGTGTGTGTGTGTGTGTGTGTGTGTGTGTGTGTGTGTGTGTGTGTGTGTGTGTGTGTGTGTGTATTCACTTGTATTCACTTGGTCTTTGGATCACGTGTTGGACTCGTGATCGATAGCTATTTCCCTCCTGGAAGAGAGCTCAGAGCTCGTAAGTCCGATCTATGGGTAATGCTATGACCTTGCACACACACACACCCCCAACTCCCCGCCCACGAGAGTTGGAGTAACACCCCTCAGCGCTGCGATACTGATATTATTTCAGCCCCGGGCGAGAGTCGAACCCGGACCTCCGTAGTGGCAGGCCAGAGCTCTAACCACAGCGCCATGAGCTCTAACCACAGCGCCATGTGTGTGTGTGTGTGTGTGTGTGTGTGTGTGTGTGTGTGTGTGTGTGTGTGTGTGTGTGTGTGTGTGTGTGTGTGTGTGTGTGTGTGTGTGTGTGTGTGTGTGTGTGTGTGTGTGTGTGTGTGTGTGTATTCACCTCACCTCGGATCTACTGCAGTCTCTGTTGAGACAGCCAGACACCACCCTACGGCAGTGAGCTCAGAGCTCTTTATTTGCCGATCTCTGGGTAGGTCTGAGACCACTCATACACCACACACCGTGTGTGTGTGTGTGTGTGTGTGTGTGTGTGTGTGTGTGTGTGTGTGTGTGTGTGTGTGTGTGTGTGTGTGTGTGTGTGTGTGTGTGTGTGTGTGTGTGTGTGTGTGTGTGTGTGTGTGTGTGTACGTGTGTGTGTATGTGTGTGTGTGTGTGTGTGTGCGTGTGTGTGTGTGTGTGTGTGTATGTGTGTGTGTGTGTGTGTGTGTGTGTGTGTGTGTGTGTGTGTGTGTGTGTGTGCGTTTGTGCGTGTGTAAATGTGTGTGTGTGTATATATATATACACATATACGCACACACACACACACACACACAAACACACACACACACACACACACACACACACACACACACACACACACACATACACACACACACACATTATTAGTACACATTAAAGTTTTCATTAACAGTACCTTCTAAACTTATTATTACGTGTCATTATTAGTACACTTTAAAGCTATCATTAATAGGCACTTTTAAACTTATCATTATTGCTATATCTTAAACATGTCAATATTAGTTTCTTCTAAACTTGTCATTATTTTTTATTCTGAACTTCTTATTATTACGTGTCATTATTAGTACACATTAAAGTTATCATTAATAGGATCTTTTAAGCATATCACTATTGCTATATCTTAAACATGTCAATATTAGTTTCTCCTAAACTTGTCATTATTTTTTATTTTAAACTTTTTATTATTTGTATATCATAAACTTCTCAGTATTAGTACATTGTAAATTTATCATTAATAGCACTTTCTAATCTTGTCATTATTAGTATATTCTAAACTTGTCATTATTACTAAGCTATCATTAGTTATCATTAATAGTTTCTTCTAATATTGTCATTTTAGTATATTCTAAACATCTCATTCTTGGTACACATTAAAGTTATCATTAATAGTACCTTCCCGATCTTTATTTGTAAATCCTAAACTTATCATTAGTATACTCTAAATATGTAATTATTAGTTCACTTTAAAGATACTATTATTAGTACCTTTTACCTGTCATTACTAGTACACATTAAAGTTACCATTAGAAGTACATTCTAAAATTGTCATTATTAGCTTATTCTAAACTTCTTATTATTAGTATATTCTAAACTTTTCATTTTGAGAACACATTAAAGTTACTATCATTAATAACACAGGGGAACACTTTTTCAGTAACTTTGAGTTGCATTGGATATTTTAACGGATTTTGAAAGAGTTTTAGGCGCTGATTTCAAATCTGAAATTAGTTTTTCTCTACAAGCTCTAGTTTGTATGCAATTTGAGGTTAATGAATTTGTACATATGTTAACTTGCGTAAACCATGTATAAGCATTTTAACGTCCATATATATAGATAGCTTCTAATATTTTGATCATTCTTCTTTTGTTTCAGTTCAAACATGGCTTCCAGAATGAGACATCATTGCAGAAACAAGCCTGATGCCTTGTGCTACATATGTGGATGCTACACACTCAATCGTCAGAGACGTAACATATCCTCGTTCGTCAAGCGTGCCTACAAGGCATATTTTGAAGTTCATCTTGGTGATCAAGACAAGCAATGGGCTCCTCATGTTGTGTGCCACAATTGTGAGGAAATGCTTCGAGACTGGACCAAAGGAAAACGCAAAGGTCTGACTTTTGGAGTTCCAATGATTTGGCGCGAACCCACCAACCATGTAACTGACTGTTATTTCTGCATGGTAAACACAACGGGTGTTGGGAAGAAAAACCGACATAAGATTACGTATCCGAACATTCCCTCAGCTATTCGGCCTGTTCCGCACTCTGAAGAAGTACCTGTTCCAGTTTTCAAAGGCTTGCCTTCATTGGACGATAAAGACATTGGACATGATACAAGCCAGCAAGACAGTTGTGACAGTGAATTGTCAGAAAAGTGTTCACAATCGGAGGACTGTTCTTCAGACACTGAACCTTTCCCCGTCCCTAAGCCTCTTCCCCAGGCTGAACTGAATGATTTAGTGCGGGATTTAGGTCTTTCAAAGAAAGCAGCAGAGCTTTTGGCATCAAGATTACAAGGCAGAAATCTTGTTGATCACTCTGTTAAAGTATCATATTTCAGAAAGCGTGACCAGCTTTTTGTGACCTTCTTTTCAAAAGACAGACAGTTTGTTTACTGCCAATGACATCCCAGGGCTTCTCAAAGAACTGGGTGTACCTTACTATAGTCCTGCTGAATGGAGACTCTTTTTAGACAGTTCAAAACGCAGTCTAAAGTGTGTTCTTTTACATAATGGCAATGTTTATGGAGCAGTACCTTCTCGGTCACTCAGTGCATTTGCGGGATGACTATGATGATATGAGAATGGTCATGGACTTATTAAAGTATCATGAGCACAATTGGATAATTTGTGTAGACTTAAAGATGGTCAACTTTCTTCTTGGACAACAGAAAGGTTTCACCAACTTTCCATGTTTCCTCTGTATGTGGGACAGCCGAGCACGAGACAGACATTGGGTCCAGAAGGACTGGCCTATTCGTGACACCCTTGAAGCAGGCATGCCAAATATCATACAAGACCCAATTGTAAACAGAGATAAGATCATCTTTCCTCCTCTTCACATCAAATTAGATTTGATGAAACAATTTGTCAAGGCACTGGAAACCGAAGGTGAATGTTTCCAACACATCATCACAGCTTTACCAGGGTTATCATTTGAGAAGATCAAAGCAGGCGTGTTTGATGGCCCACAGATTCGAACCCTAATTCGTGATGATCAGTTTGTTGCTAAGATGACCGCTTTAGAAAGGGCAGCATGGTTATCCTTTGTGGCAGTCGTTCAGAACTTCCTTGGAAACAATAAGGCGGAGAACTACAGTGAACTTGTGAACAGAATGCTCCTCGCTTTTCGTGATCTCGGGTGCAACATGAGCATCAAGCTTCATTTTTTGAACAGCCACCTTGATCAGTTCCCTGACAACCTGGGGGCTGTGAGTGACGAACAAGGAGAACGATTCTACCAAGACCTAAAGATCATGGAAGAACGCTACCAAGGGCGCTGGGACAAAAGTATGATGGCTGACTACTGCTGGAGCATTAAACGAAATTGCCCAGATGAAATGTACAAACGCAAAAGTTACAAACGCAAATTCCTGCCTGAAAAAAATACACAAAGAAATTGATAAGCTTCCATCAGCTGTGGTGATGTTCTGAAGGATGCTAATCTAACTTTGGGATAGATGATCTGTTAATGTTCTGTTTCTTTTGCCTTAATAAATGTACAGAAATGGCTTTCATACTGTTTTAAGATTCAAGTGAACAAAAGAATTGTGGCTGATATTGCAATTTCCTATAATAACGAAAATTTAAAAAATAAATAAAAATGTCAAATTGCATAAAATATGTAGCTTGCAGACAAAACCCGACTTCAGATTTGAAATCAGCACACTCAAGTTGACTATAGAAAAGTCTTTTTTTAAATGCAACAAAATGAGTGTTCCCCAGTGTATATTTTCCAAACTTTTCATTATTAGTACATTCTAAACTTGTCAATAATAGTACCTTCTAAACTTCTCATTGTTACTATATTCTAAACTTGTCACTATTAGTACACATTAAAGATATTAATAGTACCTTCTAAACTTGTTATTATTACCATATTCTAAATTTTTTATTATTAGTACATATCAAATTGTTAGAATGCATTCTAAACTTGTCTTTATTGATATATTACAAACTTGCTTATTATTAGTACAAATTAAAGTTATCTTGTACAGTACATTTTAAATTTGTAATTATTGGTATATTCTAATTTTTTCATTATTAGTACACATACCTGTACCTTCTAAATCTCTCATTATTAATATATTGTAAATTTCTGATTATTAGTACACATTAAAGTTATTATTATTAATACCTTCTAAATCTCTCATTATCAGTACAGTATATTGTAAACTTCTGTATACATTAAAGTTATTATTAGTAATACCTTCTATACTTGTCAAAGTTATATGCATTATTAATTTACCTTTTAAACTTTTCATTATTAGTATATTACAAACTTGCCATTATTAGTATATTTTACATTTTTCATTATTAGTACACATAAGGCATTGTTAGTACACATAAAAGTTATCATTTACTGTACCTTGCATTATAAGTATATTGTAAACTTCTCATTATTAGTACACATTAAAACTATTATTAATGATACCTTCTAAACTTGTCAAAGTTGAAGTTTGTATATTTTTTAAACTTGACATTATTCTTACATTACAAACTTGCCATTATTAGCATATTCTAAATTTGTCATTATTAGTGCACATTAAAGTTATCATACAATAGTGCCTTCTGAACTTGTCATTATTAGTATATTCTAAACTTGTTATTACTAGTACACATTAAAGTTATCATTAATAATACCTTCTAAACTTGTCATATTTAGAATATTATAAATTTGTCCTTATTAATACAGATTATTAGGATATTTTAGAGTTGTCATTATTAGTATTTTCTAAACTTGCCATTATTAGTACAAATTAAATTGATAATGAATTCCCTCTAAACTTCTCAATAATTTGTATTAGTACACATTAAAGACTTTAGTAATAGTACCTGCTAAACGTTATACGTTTTTTCTAAACTTCCCATTTATATTATAAATTAAAATTTTCATTAACATGTAAACTTGTCATATTCTAAACTTTTCATTATCATTTCACATAGAATTTATCTTTAATAGTGTCTTCCAAACTTGTCATTATTAGTATATTCTAAACTTCTCATTGATAGTATATATTAAACTTATCACTATTAATAGACATTAAAGTTACCATTAATAGTACCTTCTAAACTTGTCATTATTAGCTTGTCGTTATTAAGCTAAGCTTGTCATTATTAGTACAAATTAACGTTATCAATTATAGTACCCTCTAAACTTACCCTTATTAGTATATTGTACCTTGTTTATATTAGTACACATTAAAGTTATCGTTAACGGTACCTTATAAAAGTTGTCATTAAGGTACCTTCTGAACTTATCTTTTTCTGTACATTACAAAAATGCTATTATTAGTGTATTCTAAACTTGTCATTATTACCACATTAGCAAATATTAGCACATTATTTTAAACATTAATAGTACCTTCTAAAATTGTCATTATCAATATATTCTAAATTTCATTATTAGTGTACATTACAGTTATCATCTTATAAATTTTTCTTCTAAATTTGCTATTATTTATATATTCTCGAATTTTCAAAATTAGTACACATTTTTTTATTTCAATGTACCTTTCAAACTTGTGATTATTAAGAGATTTGAAATTATAATTAATAGTAGTTTCTTAACTTTTTATTAATATATCTAAATTTGTCATCATTTGCCATTATCATCTTGCCCTTAATAGTACACATATTTGTTATCATTAATAGTACCCTCAAACCATCTTAATTTCATTATAATTTGAACTTCTCATTATTGGTATTTTCCAAATTTGTCATTATTGGATGTACCTGTATCGGTCAGTGCTATGAAGGAGCGGCAGTTATGTCGGATTGCACCAATAGGGTCCAAGAAAGATTCAGAAGAGATGTTTCACAGGCTGTATACATCTATTGCTATGCTCATAGGCTAAACCTCGTTTTAGTTGACTGTGTAAACAATATAAGATCAATCTCTGAGTTTTTCAAAAACAAAAATATTGTACTTTATAACAAAAGTCGAAAAAGGATATACAAACCTAATAACAGAAAATACATATAATGAAATATTTTTTACATATATAGTTTTGCAAATAAAAAAGATAAAATTAAATACTTTACAAAAGAAATTTAGGCAAATTTCTTGAAAGGAAAATAATAATAATAAAAGATATAATGTAAGACTTTTTACATATATAGCTTTTTCTATGAAAAAATAGACCCTATGATGAATTTTTTTTTATTACAGCCATAATCAAAAGTTACAACTAAAAATATTTTTGTTTTATTAAAGAAATCATAGTTGCCCTAAGAAATGAAAATAAAGTTCAATTGGAGTTAAGGTTCTTTTTACATGACCTAATACATTGTTCTTAAAAACAGAAATTACTGACACAAGTACCTCTTGGTTTAACTACATACTGGTACTGCTATGCAATTATTGCGATGGACATTACTCTGGTTCTGGAACCGATCTTATCGATACGAGTACAATACATACAGCTGAACATGTTTGAAACGTGAAACTTTTTTTTTCCAATTTTAAATATCCTTATTTCAATAATTCAATGTTAAAAAGCAAGGTCTATATACACCAGGTCTAACCGTTTGAGCCGTTCTGCGCAGCTTCTGACGTCATCTGCCTGCTTCTGTTTTCTCTTTGTGAAACAATGAAGAAAATTGTGAAACGCTGAGGAAGACTGGAATTATTATATTTTCCCCCGTTATCGCGCTCTCTCTCTCTAGCTCATTGCTATTATCAGTGTGTGTGTGTGTGTGTGTTTACCTAGTTGTATTTTACGGTAAGGGGAGCTATGTTCAAGTGTTTCATTATTTCATTCTTTGTTACTTCTATTTCTTTCATAGGGGGGACTTTCTCCTTCCATTCGATCTCTTCCGGTTGTATATTCTCCCTTGTAAACACTGGTTTAAAATGCTTGTTCATAATTTCCGCCATTTCTATTTCCTCTGTGTATTCAACTCCTCCTTGTCTTAATTTCTCCAAATCTTGTTTGTTTTTCAGTTTGTTGTTTACAAATCTGTAGAATAGTTTTGGTTGATCTTTACATTTTTCTATGACATCTTTTTCATATTTTCTCTTTTCCTCTCTGCACGCTTGTACATATTCATTTCTATAATAAGTATATATTTTCCATTTTTCAGGTCTTTTGTCTTTCTTACATTTGGTCCAAGCTTGATCTCTTTTGTCTTTTAACTCCCTACAACTTTTGTTGTACCAGCACTTTACATTTTCTTTTTCTTGTTTTTGCCTTGGGACATACTTTTCCACTCCTTTTTTATAAAAAAAAAAAATTTTGTCAAAATATTCCATTTCTCTTCTACTGTTGTATCTTCTTTGTGTATTCTTTCCCAGTTTTCATTTTGGAAGAATTCTCTTATTAAAAAAAAAAATCATACATTAATATTCCTTTTCTATATTGTTCATTTTTTTCATTTCTTTTTTCTCATTTAGTTCTAGTTCTATCGATATGTGGTCACTTTTACTTATTGGTGCCTGGTATTCTATCTTTTCCACTATTTCAGGTTCTGATGTGATTATTAGGTCTAGTCTCGATGGTTCTTCTTCATTTCTATACCTAGTGTTCTCCTGAATCCATTGTGTCATTGTGTGGTCAATAATCATCTCAAGTAGCACATTTCCCCATGAGTCTTCTCCACCCTTTACGGTCATCTCTTCCCAGCAGATTTTTTTGCAATTAAAGTCGCCCATCATAACTATTCTTCCTCCATCTTCCATTATCTTTTTTAATGTTATTATTGTGTCTTCTAACATACTTTTATGTTTACTCTCTTCCCACGAGGCTGTTTCTGGGGGCACGTAGTTTATTACAAACTTTCTGCTCTTCTTATCTCTGTCTTCTACTTCTATCATAATCATCTCTGACACTCTTCACGTTTATATCCTTCTTAGTCAGGAACATAACCCTTGTTTTATCTCTCTGTTTCTAATCCAATAATTATATGCATTGTGTCCTATGCTGTTGGGTGGTAGTGGACCTTTTAATTTTGTCTCTACAATTCCCATTATGTCCGGTTCTTTTTCCTTCAGATACTCGTTCAGTTCATTCAGTCCTGTTATTAATCCATCTATATTTGTGTAGGATACTCTTAACTTTCTGTTATTTCCATTGTATTCTCTGTTTCTTTTTTGTTTCTCTCTGTTATGGTCCATTTCCTCAATTTCATATTCACTACTCTCCAGTAGAATTCTTTTCTGACTCCATTCTGGTCTGTTTTTTTTTTTTTTTTTTTTAGCTTCTTTCCTTTTCAATTTTTCTTCCTCTCTTTCCTCTTTATTCACATCTCCTTTCATCCATACCTTTTTATATTGTTCACTTGCTGCTAGCTTCCCTGTTTTTGCTAAGATATTCTCTGCTGTTGTTTGTGACCTGAATTTAATCTTAATTGGTCTAGTCTTATCTGTGCTATATTTTTTTAGCCTAAACATCTCTTCAATTTGTTTCATGATTTCAGGCTCATCTTCCTGAACTAATTTTAGTAAGCTGCTTACTTTGTCTTTTTCCTCACTGATTCTTGAAGTTATATCTTGGTTATGTTTCTCTTCCATTCCCAATATAATTATACATTTCTTTTTATCTGCTAAGTCTCTTACTATATTCTCCTTCTGTCTCATCACTTTGATAACTGAGTCTTCAGTTTGTTCTTTCATTTGCTGTTTAATTATGTCAGTAAATGCAACTTTATTGTTTTCCTGGATTTTTTTTCAACCCTGTGCTTCTTTTGCTATGGCCTCTTTATTGTCTTTATTATTCCTCTTTAATTCTTCATTCTCCTCTTTTACTTCTTTTAACTGTATTTTTAATTCTTCTATTTCATTAGTTAATTTTTTTTTTCGCCTTCTCTATTTCTTCCAACTTTTCAACTCTGCGCAATGTTGGTTACGATACCGAACCTGTCTTCCCAATGTTCGATCATCTTATCAAGTTTCTCCTCCAGTCTTGTCAATCGGGGGAGGTTGGTATCCCCCCCCCCCACCCTCATTAAATCCCTGGAAATTATTATCGTCACCTTCCATTGTGCTGCTCTTATCTATATTTTTAATCTTAACAATTTTGTTAATCCCATCACCAGAATCATCGGTCCTTCGTTTGTTTACAAGACATCTGGCCTCTTGGACCAAGTCCTCCCATTCCTCATTTCCTTCCATTTCCCTCAGTAATCCCTCCCCTTCTCCTTTTTCCTCACTTTCCCACGACACCACGAGTTATCCCCTTCCCCTGTGAATACAAAAGGTACTTCCTTTGCGTTGAGGTCCACGAAAATTTCACTTTTTCTTCAGAACACTAATCCTCGCCGTCCATCCGACAAAAGTGTGTGTGTGTGTGTGTGTGTGTGTGTGTGTGTGTGTGTGTGTGTGTGTGTGTGTGTGTGTGTGTGTGTGTGTGTGTGTGTGTGTGTGTGTGTGTGTGTGTGTGTGTGTGTGTGTGTGTGTATTTACCTAGTTGTATTTTACGGGAAGGGGAGCTATGCTCGTGGGGTCCCGTCTTCATATCTCATTTTATCTAAACTATTTTTAAATTCATGTATTGTTTTTGCACACACCACTTTCTCATCTAACTTGTTCCAACTGTCTATTACTCTGCGAGGAAAGCTGTTTTTTTTTTTTCAAATCTCTTCTATAGCTGTCTTTTTTTATTTTCTTTCCGTGTCCTCTAGTATTTCTGTCATCCCATTTTATCAGATTCTCTCTGTCAGTAATTTCTATGCCTTTCATGATTCTGTAAATAGCTATCAAATCTCCTCTCTCTCTTCTTTGCTCTAGTGTCTGTAGTTCAAGTTTTTCTAGTCTCTCTTCATATGATAGTTTTGAGAGTGTTGGTGCCAATTTTGTAATTGCTCTTTGTATTCTTTCAAGTTTTTTTATACATTTTTTTTGTACTTGGTAACCATATCGTTGCTGCATATTCCAATCTTGGTCTTATCAGGGTGATTAGGATTTTCTTCACCATTTCTTCATCCAGGTATGTAAATGCAACTTTGATTGTTCTTATTAGATTATAAGTTTCTCCAAAAGTCTTATTTATATGTTTCTCAGGTGACATATTATTCATAACAATGACTCCTAGGTCCTTCTCATTTTCTACTTTTTTTATTCCTTCTTCTCCCAATTTATATGCTCCTGTTATTCTGTTTTTGCTTTTTCCAAATTCCATTATACTACACTTTTTTGTATTGAACTCCATCTCCCACTTCCTACTCCATTCTTGTACTTTATTTAGATCTCTCTGTAGTGATTCACAATCTTCTTCAGTTTTCACTCTTTTCAGTAGTTTTGCATCATCTGCAAAGAAGCTCATATAGCTTTCAATTCCTTCATCCATATCATTAATATATATAGCAAACATTATTGGGGCCAGAACTGTTCCCTGCGGAACACCGCTTATTACTTCATCCCATTTTGAGTGCTGGTTTCTTATCACTACTCTCATTTTTCTTTCTTGCAAAAAGTCCTCCATCCAATTTAGTAGTTTGCCCTGTATTCCTCCTTCAGTTTCTAATTTCTTAAGCAACTTCTTATGTGGTACTTTGTCAAAAGCTTTCTTTAGATCTAAAAATGCACAGTCCGCCCATCCATCTCTTTCTTGTATTATATCTATTAGCCTTGAATAGAAACATATTAAATTGGTGACGCATGATCGTCCTTGTCTGAATCCAAATTGCCTTGGATTAAACACTTTGTTTTTTTTTCTAAATATTTTACCCATCTACTTTTGATAATTCTTTCACAAATTTTTGGTATTGTACTTGTTAGAGAGACTGCTCTATAGTTGGTAAGTTCTTCTTTATTTCCTCCTATATTTGCTTTTTTCCAATCTTCTGGAACTTTTCCTTCTTTCAAGGAACTATTTAGTATGCTATGTATTTTGTCTGCCAGTTCATTCCTGCAATCTTTCAGTATCCAGTTTGCTATTTCATCTGGTCCATGCGATTTTCTGACATCAAGATTACTCAAGTGTGTTAATATTTCATTTTTTGTTACTTCTATTTCTTCCATAGGGGGGACTTTCTCTTTCCATTCGTTCTCCCTTGTAAACACTGATTTAAAATGTTTGTTCATAATTTCCGCCATTTGCATTTCCTCAGTGTATTCAACTCCCTCCTGTCTTAATTTCTCCAAGTCTTGTTTGTTTTTCAGTTTATTGTTTACAAATCTGTAGAATAGTTTTGGTTGATCTTTACACTTTTGTATGATATCTTTTTCATATTTTCTCTTTTCCTCTCTGCACATTTGTACATATTCATTTCTATAACAGGTATATATTTTCCATTTTTCAGGTCTTCTGTCTTTTTTCCATCTGGTCCAGGCTTTGTCTCTTTTGTCTTTTAACTCCCTACAGCTTTTGTTGTACCAGCATTTTACATATTCTTTTTCTTGTTTTGTCTTGGGACATACTTTTCCACTCCTTTTTTGTAAATTTTTGTCAAAATATTCCATTTCTCTTCTACTGTTGTTTCTTCTTTGTATATTTCTTCCCAGTTTACCTTTTGAAAGAATTCTCTTATTTTATCAAAGTTTGTTTTTTCATACATCATTCTTCCTTTTCTATATTGTTCATTTCTTTTCATATATTTTTCTTCATTAAGTTCCAGTTCAATCAATATGTGGTCACTTTTACTTATTGGTGTTTTATATTCAATTTTGTCCACTATTCTAGGTTCGGATGTAATTACTAGGTCTAGTCTCGATGGCTCTTCTTCATTTCTATACCTAGTGTTCTCCTGTATCCATTGTGTCATTGTATGGTCAGTACCCATCTCAAGTAGAGCGTTTCCCCATGAGCCGTCTCCACCCTTTACTGTCATTTCTTCCCAGCAAATTTCTTTGCAATTAAAGTCGCCCATCATAACTATTTTTCCTCCCTCTTCCATTATCTTGTTTAATGTTATCTTTGTGTCCTCTAACATACTTTTATGTTCACTCTCTTCCCATGAGGCTGTTTTTGGGGGCACATAATTTATCACAAACTTTCTGTTCTTCTTATCTCTGTCTTCTACTTCCATCATTATCATCTCTACTGTATTCTTTCCATATATGACACACTTCACGTTTATATCCTTCTTAGTCAGGAACATAACTCCACCCCCTTCCTTTTTCACTCTGTTTCTAATCCAATAATTATATGCATCATGTCCTACACTGTTGGGTGGTAGTGGACCTTTTAATTTTGTTTCTACAATTCCCATTATGTCTGGTTCTTTTTCTTTCAAATAATCATTCAGCTCATTCAATCCTGTTATTAATCCATCTATATTTGTGTAAGACACTCTTAGTTTTCTGCCACTTCCATTGTGTTCTCTGTTTCCCTTTTGTTTTTCTCTTGTATGTCGACTTTCTTTAGTTTCATATTCACTACTCTCCAATAGAATCTCTCTTTTTCTGACTCCGTTCTTATCTCATTTTTTTCCTTTGCTTCAAGTCTTTTCTGTTTTTCTTCCTCTCTTTCCTCTTTATTCATTTCCCTTTTTATCCATACCTTTTTATATTGTTCACTTGTTGCTAGTTTCCCTGTTTTGGATAAGATATTCTCAGCCGTAGTTTGTGACCTGAATTTAATCTTAATTGGTCTGGTCTTGTCTGTACTATATTTCCCGAGCCTGAATTTCTCTTCGATTTGTTTCATTATTTCTGGTTCATCTTCCTGAACTAATTCTAGTAAATTTCTTACTTTTTCATTTTCCTCTTTGATTCTTGTGGTTCTATCTGGGTTATGTTTCTCTTCCATTCCTAATATAATTATACATTTCTTTTTGTCTGCTAAATCTCTTACTATATTCTCCTTCTGTCTCATCACTTTAATAACTGAGTTTTCAGTTTGTTCATTCATTTGCTGTCTGATTATGTCAGTGAATGCAACTTTGCTATTTTCTTGAATTTTTTTTCCAACCCTCCTTGTTCTCCTTATTATTCTCCTTTAAGACTTTGTTCTCATCTTTTACTTCTTTTAACTGTTTTTTTAATTCTTCAATCTCCTTAGTTAAGTTTTTGTTCGCCTTCTCTAGTTCTTCCAATTTTCCAACTCTCCGTATAATATTGTTAACATGACCGAACCTACGCTCCAAGTCCTCGATCATCTTATCGACCTTCTCTTCTAGTCTTGTCAGTCGGGGGGGGGGGTGTTGTGTCCCCCCCACCCTCTTTAAATCCCTGGAAAATATTCTCATCACTTTCTACTGTATTGCTCTTATCTATACTTCTAATCTTTACATTTTTATTAGACATTTCATCGTCGTCGGGGGGTCGTTTGTTTACCTTTCGCCTGTCTGCCTGGAGGCACTTCTCTTTGCGTTGGGATCCACAAAACTTCAATTTTCTTCAGAACGTCTTCTAAGCCGTCCATTCGTTGAAGTGTGTGTGTGTGTGTGTGTGTGTGTGTGTGTGTGTGTGTGTGTGTGTGTGTGTGTGTGTGTGTGTGTGTGTGTGTGTGTGTGTGTGTGTGTGTGTGTGTGTGTGTGTGTGTGTGTGTGTGTGTGTGTGTGTGTGTGTGTGTGTGTGTGTGTGTGTGTGTGTGTGTGTGTGTGTGTGTGTGTGTGTGTATTTATATACTTGTATTTTACGGGAAGGGGAGATATCGTCGTATGTGTTTATATGTGTACACGTTCACGTCAAGGATGTGTCTAACTATCGCTACATAGAATTTAATAATTACCTCAGAACTTCTATTCGTTAGTCCTAGCAATGAAACCTAATGCACTGTTAGCTTTATTTCTGGCACTAATGCACTGCTTCCTGGTTTTAAGGTCCGGACTCTCTAGAACTCCCAAGTCTCTCTCGCACTCAGTTTTCTCTAAAAACGTGTTATCTAAGCTGTATCTATTTTCGGGGTTGTGTAGCCCTACGTTTCACCGACCATGTTAACAATTTATTAGGATCATCCTGCAGAATCTCTGCGTCGTCTCCTGACCTAATTAGGTGTTCTATTTTAGTGTCGTCCGCAAACTTACTAACATCATTGTTTATCCCATCGTCTAAGTCGTTTATGTACACAATGAACAACAAGGGACCCAAAACCGAGCCCTGGGGGACCCAGCTAGTAACATTGCCCCACCTAGATTTTATTCCATTTATGGTGACCAGCTGTTTTCTGTTACTAATCCAAGCTCTAATCCATTCTAACACTTATCCTCCTATGCCATGGCCTTTGATTTTATTTAGTAGTCTCGAACGCTTTGCAAAAGTCAAGGTAAACAACATCGTAATTATCATTGTTGTCTGACGCCTTATATACTTTAGTGTAAAAGGATAGAAGACTAGTCACACATGACTTACCCTTGGAGAAACCATGCTGTGAATCACGAATTGAATTATGTCCTTCGATGTGTTCTCTGAGTCTATTTACTATTATTGATTCAAGCATTTTTCCTATAACCGATGTTAAACTGATTGTCCTGTAATTGCATATAGACGATCTATCTCCCTTCTTAAAAACAGAAACAACGTTTGCCTGCCTCCAAGCAGTTGGCACAAAACCAGTGTCTACCGATTTATGGAATATTTCAGTCAACTGGTCGCAGATTTAAAATTTACACTCCTTAAGCATTCTTGGAATAATTTCGTCTGAACACGGAGATTTTGTAGCTTTAAGTCTTTCAATCTGCTTGACTACTTCTTCTTTACTAATGCTGATATTAGACAGACTACTTTCTTCATCCCCTCCGAAAATCGGATCGCAGTTAGGTACTTTATCTAGCCTCTCATTAGTAAACACCGATAGAAAATAATTGTTAAACTCCTCACTCCTTTTTTCCTCCGATTCTATCATGACATTTTCATAGCTTTTAATTGGTCCTATTTTTTTTTTCCTTATTTTTTGTTCTACAGAGGTGAAAGAAACCCTTTGGAATGGATTTTGCTTGACTGACAACCTTGATTTCATAATTACGTTTCGCTGTACGTGTATTCCTTTTAACTAGCTTTGCCATTTCGTTATATCTTGATCTAAGGTGTGCTTTCCCGTTTTTTTATTTTTACGTAAAGTCCTCTTGTTATAACGATCTCATGTTTCAATCTATCCGTCATCCATTTAGGAGTATTACTATTTTTCCGTATTGACTTTAGGGGGATAAATATGTTCAGTTAGATTGCTATACATTTCTTCCAAATCGCTGACCTGATTGTTGAGCCCTCGCCCCCAAATGACCTGACCCAATGTATGCATATTACCCTCCGTGACCCGACCCCTAGTGCTGATCTGACCTCCAGTCACGGACCGAGACTCGACAATGTTCAAAACGTCTGCATGAACATTTCGTATTCAATTTCAAATAGGTTTTTATAGTGTCAAAGTTTGCTTTCCTGAAGTCTGGTACTTGAACGTTATTCGTACTTTTTAATTTTTCCCAAATAATATTAAATCTTATATCTTGATGATTGCTAGAGCCTAGACTATTACGTTGCTAATTTAGTGTTCATTATTAGTTAAATTTAAGTCCAGAATATTTTGTCCCCTCGTAGGATCGGTAATCACTTGTTTTAGGAAATTATCCAGCAGCACATCTAGGAATTTCTTCACTTCATGATCTACTATTAAAGTTTTACAGTCAATGTTTCTATAATTAAAATCTCCCATGATCACAATGTTTTTGTACTGGGACGCTCTGTGAATTTCATGAATCAGGGGATCAGTCTGCTCATTGCTGAGGTTAGGAGGTCTGTACAAGACGCCAATAACTTTCTTATTCTTGCCTATAATCTCTACCCAAATAAATTCCATACAGTCCTCTTCCTTAATCGAATTATTGATTATACAGTTTAATGTATTTTTAACGAAAAGTGCTACACCTCCCCCATTCATGCCAACTCTATCCTTGTAAAAAAAAATATATATATATATATATATATATATCCTTCTATTTTGATTTCCGGAAGGAAATGTTTATCAGCCATGTTGATCCAGGATTCAGTAATAGCTATAATATCGAAATTCTCTACGCATGCTTTACCTCGTAGCAAATAAATTTTGTTAATTATGCTCCTGCTATTTGTATAGTAAACTTTAAGTTTATTTTCCCTTCACCTGCTTTGGTGATTCTTTTCACAGTCCCTCTCTAGGTTGCTTCAATTGTCTAAACTATATTCCGATACTCCCCCCCCCCTACTCCCACGTAATCTACCTGAAAAAAACATGTAGTATGCCTACTTCCCGCTCAAGGGATTCATTATATTATTATTATTTTATTTTTTTTATAAATATTACCATCGTCGTCGCTGAAAAAAAAAATTACATAAGATTCACCCCAGAAAGGTTAATAAAGAAAGGAAGGATGGAAGGAAGAAACATTGGCAATAAGATTACTTGACCCATCCATGATCAATTTGAAATTAAGATGTTTTTCATCTCGCAATAATAAATGTTAACCCGTAACATATCCGATGATGATTGTTTGTTATTTATAGATTTTTTACTTATTCTTTCTTTGATACCCTTCAATCAAAGGCATTTATTGTAGTAAATTTATCAGTCAAAATAATCGCTTAATTTATTTTAAGTTTCCCCTTGACTATTGTTTCTTACTCAAAAATAATTCAAATGTATAAATTCTGCGCGATTTGCGATCTACGACATCTTAAGATTAGGCACTGCAATTTCTATTCTATAACTAAGCGGCCATTTCGAAATCGCGCAAGGGTAAATGATGAACGCTCCCTGAGCTGACACCATCCGTAAATCGCGTTGCAAAATCTTAAAATTGTCTAGATTGTCAAATCACGTGGATAGTATGTATATATATATATATATGTATATATATATATATATATATATGTATATATATATATATATATATATATATGTATGTATGTATGTATGTATGTATGTATGTATATATGTATATATATCCGATAATTTTATGACAGTCACATGGAGGATTCGAACCCACTGCTATCGGCTACCCGTAGGATACCTTCTTAGAACCTTAGCCCACTACACCAGCAGACACTTAAAAGCCTTGAAACCTGGAATCGAACTGATTCCCGAGGATAGGAAAGATCACTAATCTGCGACCCCAATTCCTGTTTTACACAAGACCCAAGTGCACCAGTTAGCAAGGAGTAAGGATCGAAACAAATCCCTTTCACTCTTTTCGCCATTGTAACTATGAGAGAAATTCCCTAGTACCAGCGACACCAATCCGATAATTTTATGACAGTCGCATGCAGGATTTGGACCCAATGCTATCGGCCACCCGTAAGATACCTTCACAGAACCTTAGCCCACTACACCAGCAGACACCAGACACCAGACACCAGACACCAGAGGATAGGAAAGATCACTAATCTGCGACCCCAATTCCTGTTTTAAACAAGGCCCAAGTGCACCAATTGGCAAGGGGTAAGGATCGGGACAAATCCCTTTCACGATTTTTGGGTCGCAGATTAGTGATCTTTCCTATCCTCGGGAATCAGTTCGATTCCAGGTTTCAAGGCTTTTAAGTGTCTGTTGGTGTACTGTAGATGTTAAAAAAAAAAAAGTGCGGCAAGATCCTGACAAGGCAATGCGGATCTAGTTGATAAAGATGGGCATAGGAGTGGCGACTATGATAAAAGCGTTGAACGAGGATCTCTGCTACTCCTCATACAAGAGGCGCAAGGGTCAACTACTCACCAACAAGGCCCAAGAGAACCGCCTTACGAAAGCCAAGAAACTCCTCAACAAGGTCAAATAAACAGTCGAGTCGGGAATGCTCTTGTTCTTCTCAGGCGAGAATTTCTGCCAGGACTAGTTGCACAACGCGCAGAACAACAGGTGGCTAGCCTACAGACCGCACGAAGTCCTGCACTTCATGAAGACCAATTTCCCTCAAATTGTGTTTGTCTTTGGGTGTGTTTCCAGGAAAGGCCACATCATGCCGCCCCACATCCTTGAAGAGGGACTCAAACTTACTTCAGATGGCTATATTGAGTTGCTGTCCACTGTAGTCAAGAGGTGGGTGGAAAGGGTGGATGCGGGAAGACCATACGCGTGGCAGCAGGACTCAGTTCCGTATTAGACTCCGGGAAAACCCAGAGGTGGTTGTCTGAGAACTTCTACGACTTCACCAGTCCCAACATCTGGGGCCCCAACTCCCATGATTTCAACCCTATGGACTATCACGTGTAGGGCGCAGTTGAAAAAAACAACAACTGTACCGCCCGCAAAAGCAATGATGGGCTGAATGCCGGTATCACACTGGTGTTCAGGCATCTCTCGAAGGACAAAGATAAGGCTTCGTGCTACAGGTTCAGGCTTCGCCTGGAAACAGTGCCAGAGCCCCAGCTGTCCTTCGCAAAAGGTCCTCTAAGACATGCACTTTCAATTTTGAGAATACATCAACTTTTGGCCAAAATATGTTTTGTTTTTTTCAATATCGAAAGTGTCAAATTTATCCCGAACACTATATATATATATATATATATATATATATATATATATATATATATATATATATATATATATACATATATATATATTAATGTATATATAATATGTATATATACGTACATCTATATAAATATATACAAATATATATATAGATATATATATAATACATATATATGTATATATATGTATATATATACATATATATACATATATATGTAGATATACATACATATATATATACTGTGTATATATATATATATGTAAATAAACATATATATATATATATATATATTTATATATATATGTATGTATATATATATATATATATATATGTTTATCGGCTGAAAGAAACCTGCACAGCGAAGCTATAGCGATAATCCCATACCACACTCCTGGTCATATGGCCATTTCCCGAAGGTTGAGTGTGGTTTGAATTTTCCGCCAAAATCATCGGAAATTTAAAATTCCCGGCTCTGTGCAGGCATGCGCATTGTCGACCCCACCTCCCCCTCCCTATCCCCTCCCTTCTTACCCGGCTAGCTCGAGCCGGGCGTCGCGTCACTTAGATCGCGGAAACGGAACGGAGTGGTTAACTCGCTGCCCACATGGGAGCAGGCGGTCCCGTTTCCTGCTGGTTAATCGTCTGTTAGTTTTATCGCTTTCCGCTTGGCTGCTGGTTTGTCCCATTCTTCGACTTTGATTTTATACGAGCACAATCCGTCCCCGTCTTCGAGCCGTCCCTGGTAAACAACCCGGGTCCTCTCGGAGGACAGGGGACGTGTCTTATGGTACGGAGTGTGGCGTCCCCCAGGGTCATCAGGCCTCTCGGCAGCGCCATACCTCCGACCATCATCGGTCCTCTATTGCCTCACGGT
>NC_134796.1:27340304-27345304 GCF_046742065.1 Oratosquilla oratoria
TTTACTACCAAAATAGTTTTAGCAGTTCGTACAGGAAAGACGAAAAACGTATTAAAGACATCGTCTTTAGGAACTGCAAACCGGTGGAAGACAGCCATGTCTTACGTATGGTGATTTTTTATAAGAACCCCCGCACTTGCTCCTTAGTGCTGAAAAATTATTTGTCTTGCAAGTCTGGGACTCTGTCAAAAACCAATGTGGTGTATAATTTCGACTGGAAAACTGGAAACTGCGCGTTCCATAAATGTGCATACATTGGATTTACAACCTGTAGTCTCAGCCTTCGCCTAACACTCCACCTCCAACAGGGAGCCATAAAAAAGCATTTTCAGCACGAACACTAGTCTTCCCTCGATAGAGCAACCATTGTTAACAACACTGAAGTAGTTACTCAATGTAATGATGTAAGAGAATTAAGGATGCTAGAGGCTATGTATATCAGGGAATGGGCTCCTAGCATTAATATACAATCCAATATGATTACTGCCATTCCCTTGTTCAAAAGCTCATCAAGACATGTGAGTAATAATCCCACCAACGGTGGAAGTATGTCCGTCCCTCTCGCATCGCCTACCGCCCCGAACCCCCCTACTCCTCCCCCTCCCTCTCCCCCTCCCCCTCCCCCTCTCCATAGGCGATCAGGTCGGGTCAGATCATCTAGGTCATCAAGCCACTCTCCACTGTAAGTCTTTCTATGCATATGGAAAGACGTCGCACTGTTCAGTTCGGAAAAATGTAATTGTTGTGTTCTGTGTAATTGTGTTGTGATAAATGTAATTATTTTGATAATGACTCTGTGAAGTCGAAAAGTCATCTGTTATTAAAATGGAGAACTTTGGACAATTGATTTTCTATCATCCTCCCAAAGTAAGAACTATAGTGAGAAGGATTGAAAATATTAGAAAGAAGATTAACAATTGTGACAATGCTGTGGTGTTTAACTCAGTATATATGTATATATATATATATATATACATATATATATATATATATAAATATATATATATGTATATATATATATGTACATATTTATACAAATATATGTATTATATATATATATATATATATGTATATATATGCGTATTTATATATATACACAGAGTATATATATATATATATATATATATATATATATATTTATATACACACACACACTCACACACACACACACACACACACACACACACACATATATATATATATATATATATATATATATGTATATATACATATATATATATATATACTCTGTGTATATATATATATACATTACATATGTTTATATACATATATATATATATATATATTCATATATATATATACATATATATATATATGTATGTATATATATACATATATACTATATATATATATATATATATATATATATATATATATGTATATATATGTATATATATATATATATATATATGTATATATATATATATTTAAGCTGTCCTTCGCAAAAGGTCCTCTAAGACATGCACTTTCAATTTTGAGAATACATCAACTTTTGGCCAAAATGTGTTTTTTATCGGCTGAGAAGAAACCTGCACAGCGAAGCTATAGCGGTAATCCCCTACCACACTCCTGGCCAAATGGCCACTTCCGGAAGGGAGTGTGTGGTTGGACATTCCGCATAAATCATCGGAAATTTAAAATTCCCGGCTCTGTGCAGGTGGCGCAAGCGTCTACAACCCCACCTCCCCCTCCCTATCCCCTCCCTTCTTACTCGGCTGCACGGATTGAGCCGTCACTTAGCATCGCGGAACCAGACGAGTCGGTCACTCAACAACCCACCTTCTTTTCATGCAGGTAAGTCTGGTTCCTGCTCGTGCTCGTGTTCTCGTAGGGAGCTCTACCTGTTCTCCTGCAGTTTTTCCCCTTCGGTGTTGTGTCCAGACACCTTTGGGACACCCCGTCTATGATTACCATTATTCTATTTTCAGACCAAACGCTTGTGTGTGGAATCCGGCTGCACAGCCAAGATCTCGTCAGACGGCCACCACGACCTCTGCTCCCGCCATACCCCTTGTTTCTCACAAGCTGGCGTTGTGTGCAAAGTGCGGGTTGAGGAGATTCGTGCTGCTCCTCCCAAAACCCGTTCCAAGCTAGCTGCCCTCGAACTCCTTCGGGAGGCATGGCGCAGAGCTCGGAAATTGAAATCCGCTGACGACCCCCCCCCTAGTGTGGGCGGATCCGGCGTTAGGCGTGGAATTGGGCCTCGTTCGCCCTCGCCATCCGTCTCCCTATGTCTCCGAGACTTGAGATTCGTGCTGCTCCTCCCAAAACCCGTTCCAAGCTAGCTGCCCTCGAACTCCTTCGGGAGGCATGGCGCAGAGCTCGGAAATTGAAATCCGCTGACGACCCCCCCCCTAGTGTGGGCGGATCCGGCGTTAGGCGTGGAATTGGGCCTCGTTCGCCCTCGCCATCCGTCTCCCTATGTCTCCGAGACTTCCGTTGGTGCACAACCTGGGCCTCTCGGAGTACAAGGGGACGAGTCTGATGTTGCGGAGTATGGTGTCCCCGAGCGTCCTCAGGCCTCTCGGCAGCCCCATACATCCGACCATCAAGGGTCCTTAAAACCCTTACGGCTTGCTTTGTCAAGCACCCCCACGAACTCGTCTTCCTCCCTAGTTCACTCGCGTGAACCCGGCAGGAAATCTCGCTCGAAAAAGAGGTCTGCCTCACCGAGGTCCAGGACGCTCAGCTTGTCCCCACCCCCCACAGCCTCTCCCCCCAACTCACCCTCCCTTCCTCGCTCTCCTTTTCCTCGCCGTAAATCCCACAAGGGCAGGGAGCCGGAGGACGAAACGAGGGGAGAGGGAACTCTGGCTGCCCAAGTGGCTGCCCTCCTTCCGTCCCTGATAGGCCCCGTCCTTGAATCGGCCCTATCACATTATCCGGCCTTTCAGGCCGCGCAAATCATAACGCACCCCTCTCCAGAGCAACCTCCTATTGAACCTACGGCTCTAGCCCCCCCTCCCACTCTCCCTCCTGGTCCTTCCCTCCGCCCCTCCGTGCCGGCGACAGGTATAGGACTAGAAGGCCCCTCTCAGGAGGAACCCCCCAATCAGACGTCCGTCGGGTTGGACGGGGTGGAGGACCACTACAGTTCTTCTTTACCTTATCCTCCTACCATGACGGACTCTTTTGAGTTCCGCCCCTTCTCATGGTGTGACCTTTCCCGGTCCTGGGAGTACTCGTTTGGAGAAGGCCACAAGCTAGTGGCCTGGTCTCCCGACTACTCGCTACCGGAGGGCTGGAGGAGGAGAGATGACGTTATCCTAAAGTGGGCCAACGACGAGGAGGGGGCTAAGGTTCTATATAAGATTCGACCCCTCTCCGCCCCGGCCTCCACGCCCTCCAGGATTTCCACCTCTAACACTCTGGACGCATTAGGTGCTCTCCTGGAGAACCCTCGTTTAAACCCTGATGGGCATATGTTTGTCGACAGGTCGGGGGACTCGCCGGCGGTAGCACTCTCCCCAAACGCCTGGTTCCCGCAGGAGAAAGGGGAGAAGGCCTTAGACATCCCTGCTCTCTTCGAGCGGGCCCAAGACCAACCCAAGACGGTTCCTCCTCGACGGCATATCCCTTCATCATTCCCCGTCGTCCTGCCACCACCCTTCGCGCCGGAGGGCCTGCGCGATTGCTTATGGCACTCGGGCAGGGACCCCGCCCTCCCCCATCAACTTAGTGAACCGGAGGCTAAGTTGCTGACGACGGAGGCCTCGACCAGACAAGACCTTGCCTCTACCATCTCGACCGTCACGGCAATCGCGATGATGAGGAACTGGCTGACGACGCTCGCCACGAGCTTTGAGGACTTCCCGCGGGAAGAATTGAGGTGAGTGGGATATTTCAATCTATACAGAGGGTCCAGACCTGTCCTGGCGAGAGACGCTCAGGTAGCGTCTTCACCCAGGACGGAGCCTCTTGACTAGCGCCCGAGGACGAGGTCGTTCGGAAACGACCTCGGCCTCGCATATGTTATACGTTCTACAATTGAGCGATGTGACTTTATTACACCCTCCGGGGATCGGGATCCTTCTCGCCCTACTAATTTGATTCGCGTGTTTTCTGTATGCAGAGACACCCTGGCGGCACTCTCTACCGTGGCAGAGGGTACAGCCAACATGGCGTCATCAGCCCTACCCCCAGCAGCGAGGGCCTTCACCGCGGCTCGTTTGGCAGCTCGTCAGTCTGCAACGCGGTCGGCCCCGGAGATAGCTCGCCGGGGCGTGGTGAGAGCAGCTCCCCTTTCCCGTGGTCTGTTCGACCAGGAAGCGACAGACCGCGTCTTCGCTACGGTCCCGACCGTCATCCAGATCCAACAACCCTCCCAACCTTCGGAGACACGCGATAGTGACCATCTCCGCTAGCACAGTTCTGGACTTCCTGTCTTGGCTAGCTGACACCACCAACAGGGCACCGGCGACGATCTCGGCTCACTCCGCAGCCCTCGCTGATCCACTCTGCTTCGGCATGAACATCAGAGTGCCACAAAGGGAGCGAAACCTTCTAATGAAGGGGATCCGCGCCTCGAGAGAGCCGAGACGTCAGCCGGTCCTAGCCTGGTCCTTGCATCGTGTTCTGCAGTACCTGACGTTCGAAGGGACCATCATGGAGGGGGAACACTTCCTTCAACGTGCCGTCTTTCTGCTCGCCCTGGCTACGGGTTATAGGGCGTCACAGCTGGCGGCGATCACCCGCCACCAGTCCTTCTCCAACCTGGAGGAGGACTGCTCTGCCCTAACTCTCGCTCCATCACCTACATTCCTAGCCAAGAATGAGCAGGCGGACGACATGATTGGCCCTATCAGAATACCATCCTTCCTGGAGGAAGGAAACCCACACCCGCTGTGCCCGGTCCGTGCGTTTAAAGACTACGTGGAACGCACGGAAGGGGTGTCCGAGGATCATCTCTTCTACAATTCGAAATCTCGGAACCCCCTAACCCCGAGGTCCCTGGCGCGTCTACTTTGCCACATTATAGA
>NC_134796.1:27350304-27397804 GCF_046742065.1 Oratosquilla oratoria
TACCTTTTATCTTACCTTATTTGTATATTCAAAATTTGTCATTATTAGTACAGATGAAAGCTATCATTAATAGTACCTTCTACATTTTCATTATCTGTATATTATAAACTTTTAATTATTTGCATGTTCATTACTTTATTATTGTATTAACTGTCATTATCATTATTCTATTATTCTATTATTTGTATATTCTAATAGTATTTTCTATTAGTACATTATAAACTTGCCTATATTAGTATATATCTTGTCATTCTTTGTACACATTAAATATATCAATGATAATACCTTGCATGTTCTTTACTTTATTATTGTATTTTAAAACTGTCATTATCATTATTCTGTTATTCTATTATTTGTATATTCTAATAGTATTTTCTATTAGTACATTATAAACTTGCCTATATTAGTATATCTTGTCATTCTTTGTACACATTAAATATATCAATAATAATACCTTATAAAGATTTTATTATTAGTACATGTTAAACTTATTTTAGCAATACCTTGCCATTATTAGAATATTCTAAACTTATTATTATTATTATATTCAGAACATGTTTTTATTAGTATGACCCTTATTTAGAAGTATATTCTAAAGGTGATATTCTAAACTTTTCATTATTGATATATTCTAAACTTGTCATTATTAGTATTTTTAAATTTGTCACCATTATTACTGTATTCTAAATTTCTTTATTATTAGTACACATTAAACTTATTATTAAACTTATAAACCCTTCTTTATTAGTATATTCTAAACTTTTCATTATTAGTATATTATTACATGTTATTATTAGTACCCTCTAAACTTGTCATTGTTAGTATATTTTAAACTTTTTATTATTGCTACACCTTAAAGTTATCATTAATACTAGCTTCTAAACTTCTCAATATTAGGAAAATCTATACTATTATTAGTACATGCTAACCTTGTCATTATTAGAATATTCTACACTTGTCATTATTAGTATATACTCAACTTTCCTTTATTAGTACACAAAATATTTTACATTTGTCATTATTAGTATATACTAAACTTTCCTTTATTAATACACAATAAGGTTATCTCTAATAGTGCCTTTTCAACTTGTAATTATTTTCATCATTAGTAGACATTAAAGTCATCATTATCATTACCTTCTAAACTGTATCCTCCAAATTTCGCATTATTAGCATATTCTAATATTCTATTTATTAGTACACATTAAAGTTTTTATTAATAATGTGTTCTAAACTTGTCATTATTAGATCATTCTAAAGTACTCATTTTAGGTACAAATTAAAATTATCATTATTTACTAAACTTTTCATTATTAGTGCAAATTAATATTATCATTGATAATACCTTCTAAACATGTTATTATTAAAATTATCATTGATAGTACCTTCCAAGCTTGTCATTATTAGTACACATTAAATGTATCATTAAAAGTACCTTCTAAACTTGCAAATATTAAAAGCTTTTAAACTTGTCATAATTAGTATATTTTGAAGTTATCAATAATAGTTCCTTCTAAAGCTCTAATTAATAGTATATTCTAAACTTTTCATTATCACTACATATTAAAGATTTCAATAATTACAGATTCTAAACTTGTCATTAGTATAACCTTCTAAAGTTGTCTTTTTTTGGTACACATAAAAGTTATATTAGTAAAACCTTGTAATTATTTGTACCTTGTAAATTTATCATTACAAATACACATTAAAGTTATCGACATGTCATTATTACTACACATTCATATTATCCTTCATAGTACCTTCTAAACTCGTCATAATTAGTACCTTCTAAACTTGTCATTATTATTACACATTAAAGTTATCATTAATAGTACCTTCTAAACTTATTATAATTACTATATCCTAATATTTTTATTATTTTATATATTGAAGTTATTAGTATATTCTAAAGATGCCAATATTAGTACACATTAAAGTTATCATTAGTAGTACCTTCTACACTTGTTTTTGCCTTCTAAACTTATTATTGTTATCATTATTAGTACACATTAACGTTGGTGTAATTGATGTAACATTGGTGTAACGTTGATATAATTGGTGTAACGTTGGTGTAATTGGTGTAACGTTGGTGTAATGTTGGTGTAACATTGTGTAGTAATGTACTAAACGGTAAGTACTAATGTACTAACATTAGTACTTACCGTTTAGTGCATTACTACACATTACACTTGTAATTATTGTGAAGGTATTAATAATGGCAAGTTTACAAGGTACTATTAATGATAGATCTAATGTGTACTAATAATTACAAGTTTAGATTGTGCTAATAATATCAAGTTTAGAAGCTACAACTAATAACTCTAATGTTTACTTATAATAAGTTTAGAATATACTAATAATTGTAAATTTAGAAGATACTATAAATGATATCTTAAAAATGTATAACAATGACACGTTTAGAAGGTATATTAATGATAACTTTAATATGTACTAATAATGGCATGCTATAAGGTACAATTAATGAAATCTTTAATGTGTACTATAAACAACAAATTTAAAAGGTACTAATAATGACAAGTTTAGAAGCTACTATTAATGATATCTTGAATATGTACTAGTAATGACAAGTTTAGAATATACTAGAAATTTAAAAATTTGAAGGTACTATTAATGATAATTTTAATGTGTTCTAATACTGATAAGTTTAGAAGGTACTATTGGTTATCAATCTAATGTGTACTAATAATGACAAGTTTAGAAGATACTAATGATAAGTTTAGAAAGTACTTTTAAAGATAACATTAATGTGTACTAATAACAAGTTTAGAATATACTAATAATGACAAATTTAGAATAAACCAATAATAACAAGTTTAGAATATACTAATATATATATAATAATATAAAGTTAAGTAGGTACAATTAATGATAACATTAACATGTACTAATAGTGAAATAATAATAATTACAAGTTGAAAAGGCACTATTTGTCATAACGTTAGTATGTACTAATAATGCAAAGTTTGACATGTTTACAAGTTTAAAATATACTAATAATGGCAAATTTAGAATAATCCAATAATAACAAATTTAAAATATACTAATATATATGTATATATATATATATATATATATATATATATATATATATATATAAAGTTAAGTAGGTACAATTAATGATAACATTATTGTGTACTAATAGTGAAATAATAATAATTATAAGTTGAAAAGGCACTATTTGTCATAACGTTAGTATGTACTAATAATGCAAAGTTTGACAAGTTTAGAAGGTACTATTAAATAACTTAAATGTGTAATATTTATGACAAGTTAAGAATATACCAATAGTGAGAAGTTTAGAAGGAACTATTAATGATAACTTTAAAGCGTTCTAATAATGAAAATTTTAGAATATAGTAAAATGGCAAATTTAGAAAGTACTATGTAATGATAACCTTAATGTGTACAAATAATTAGTTTAGAATTCACTAATAGTTTTTAATATAATAAAAATTACATTTTTAGAAGGTACTATTAATAATAACTTCAATGTGTTCTAATGGAGATTAAGTATAGAGTATACTAATAAAGACATGTTTACAGTATTGTTATAATAACTTGTTTAGAACACACTTCATGTGTACTACCAATGACAAATTTAGAACATACTAATAATGATAATTTCAGAAAATACAAATGGTGGCAAACTTAGCATATAATGATGACAAGTTTATAGGTACAATTAATGATAACTCTAATGTATACTAATAAAAACGAGTTTAGAACACATTAATAATGATAAATTAATGATAGATATAATAATAATAAGTGGTTATTCAAATAATGACAATTTTAGAATATGATAATGATGAAAAAATTAGAATATACTAATAATGACAAGTTTAGAACCTTCTAACAATGACAAGTTTAAAATATACTAATGATGACAAAATTTAGAATACTCTAATAATGGCAAGTTTAGAATGTACTATTAATGATACCTTTAACTTGTACTAATGACGACAAGTTTAGAATATAATAGTAACGATAAGTTCAGAATATACTAATTATGAAAACTTTAGAAAGTACTATTAATGATATTTTTAATGAGTCAAGTTTAGAAGATACTATTGATGATACCTTGAATGAGTATTAATAATGACAAGTTTAGAATATACAAGTTTATAAAATATTGTTAATTATAACAAATGTGTAATGACAAGTTTATTGGTTACTATTAATAATGATTTTAATGTGCACCAATAATGATAAGTTTATAAAGGTAATGATAACTTTCATGTTTACTAATAATGACAACTTTTCAATATTTGATAATGACAAGTTTAAAATATACTCATAATAACACTTTTATATTAAACGGAAAACGAACTTAGAATAAGCTAATAATGACAAATTTTGAATATACTAATGGCATGTTTAGAATATACTAATAATGACAAAATTAGAATATACTAATCATAAAAAACTTGAGAATATACTAATAATGACAAGTTTAGAATATACTAAAAATGACAATTTTGAAGGTGCTTTTAATGAAAAATTAATGACATGTTTGGAATATACTTAAAAGACGAATATAGAATATACTAATAATGACAAGTGTAGGAGATACTATTAATGAGAATTTTAATGTGTACTAATAATGTCGTTAGTAGAACATGTTGAAGTTATCATGAATAGTACCTTATAAACATATCATTTTTGTAGGCATTGCAGTTATCATTAATAGTACCTTCTAAACTTGTCATTGTTAGTCCCTACTAAACTTATTATTGTTATCATTATTAGTACACATTACCGTTATCATTAATAATACCTTCTACACTTTAGTATATTCTAAATTCGTCATTTTAGTATATTCCAAACATGTCATTATTAGTACACAATTAAGTTTTCATTAATAGTACCTTCAAAATTATAATTTTAGTATATTTTAAACTTGTCGTTATTAATATATTCTATTTTTCATTATTAGTATATTGTAATTTTATTAGTAGTAGTATTTTCTAAACATGCCATTATTAGCAAATTCTAAATTTGTCATTATTTGTAATTATGAGTATATTGTCATTATATACTTGTCATTATTAAATATTCAAAAGTTGTCATTCTTAGTATACATTAAAGTTATCATTAACCTTATAAACTTGTCAATGCTAGTATATTCTCAAATTTTCATCAATGATACACATTTAAATTATCATAAATAGTAACTAATTAGCATATTTTAAACTTGTCATTAATTATTAGAACACATTACAGTTATCATCTATAGTACCTTTTATTTACCTTATTTGTACACTCTAATTTTTTCATTTTTCATTTTTCATTTTTCATTTTTCAGAAGAAAGCTATTATTGATAGTACCTACTACATTTTCATTATCTGTATATTCTAAACTTTTTATCATTTGTATGTTCTTTATCATTATTATTGTATTCTAAATTTTTCAGTATTATTATATTATATTTTTATTATTTCTATATTCATATAGTATTTTCTATTACTATATCATTAACTTGTCTATATTAGTATATTCTAATCTTGTCATTATTAGAACACATTAACTCTATCATTAATAATACTTGTTATTATTAGTGCACGTTAAACTTATTTTTAAGAGTATCTTCTAAGCTTGTCATTATTAGTATATTCAAAACCTGTAATTATTAGTATATTCAAAATATATTCTTATTAGTATATTATAAACCTGTATCTATAAGTATATTCTGTTATTATTAGCGCACGTTAAACTTATTTTTAAGAGTATCTTCTAAGCTTGTCATTATTAGTATATTCAAAACCTGTAATTATTAGTATATTCAAAATATATTCTTATCTATAAGTATATTCTAAAGATTTCTTTATAAGTATATTCTAAACTTTTCATTATTGATATATTGTTAACTTGACATTATTATTATATCATAAATTTGTCATTATTACTATATTATATTTTTTTATTATTAGTACACATCAAAGTTATCAATAAAAGTCATGTATAAACTTTTCTTTATTAGTATATTCTAAATTTTTCATTACTAGTATATTCTAAACTTGTCATTATTAGTGCATATTGCAGTTATCATTAATATTTCCCAAATATAGCTCACCATAAAAGTTATTATTAATAGTATATATTAGACTTGCCATTATTAGTATATTCTAAACATGTCATTACTAGTACCTTCTAAACTTGTCGTTATTACATATCTTATTCCTTTTTTATTATTGCTACACATTCAAGCTACCATTAATCTAAATTTCTCAATATAAGTAAACGCTATATTTTTCATTAGTTGTACATCCTAACCTTGTCATACTAAACTTTCCTTTCTTAGTACACAATTAAGTTATGACTAATAGTGCCATTTCAACTTGAAATTAATTCATATTTAGTAGACATTAATGTCATAATTAATAGTACCTTCTAAACCTGTCATTATTTGTGTTTTTTAATCTAATCATTATTAGTATATTCTAGACTTCTCATTATCAGTATATTCTAAAGTTCTCTTTATTAGCACACATTAAAGTTTTCATTAATAATACTTTCCAAACTTGTCATTATTAGATTATTCCAAAGTACTCATTTTAGGTACACATTAAAATTACCATTTATAGTACCTTTTAAACTTGTCACTAATACTATTTTCATTATTAGTGCGAATTAAAATTATCATTAATAATTATATATAATATATTCTAAACTTGTTATTATGAGAATATTCTAAAACTGCTGTTATTAGTATATTCTAAACTTATCATTATTAGTAAACATTAAAGTTATTATTAATAGAACCTTCTAAACTTGTCATTGTTAGTTTATTGTAAACTCTTTATTACTATATGCTAAACTTGTCGTTAGTAGTATATAGTAAGTTTGTCCAAAGTTTGTCATTACTAGAACGTAACATTATTCGTATATTCTGAACTTGTCATTATTAGTAAACAATAAAATCGTCATTAATAACTAAGCTAATCATTATTAGTATCAATAAAATATTCGGAACTTTTCATTATTAGTACATTTTAAAATTGTCATTATTAGTATATAACTTGTCTTTATTACTATAGTCTAAACTTATTAGCGCTTTCTAAACTTGTCATTATTAGTATATTCTAAACTTGTCTTTATTACTATAATCTAAACTTATCGTTTTAGTTTATTTCAAACTAGCCATTATTAGTATTTATGTAAACTCGTAAGTATTTCTATATTCTCAACTTGTCATTATTAGTATATCTAAACGTCTCATTAGTGCACATTAAAATTACCATCTAAATTTGTCAAGTTCAAAATATACTAATAAGTATATTTTGAACTTGTCATTATTAGTATATTCTAAACTTGTCATTCTTAATATATTCTAAAAATGTCATTAATAAACAAGTCTACAAAATACAAATAATGACAAGTTTAGAATATACTAACAATTATTATTGACAATTTTTAATTAATAACAATTATCTTTAATGATAACAATATTTACTATTTATTTATTATTTTTATTGATAACTATTATTAATCATTTTAATGAGTACTAATAATAACAAGTTTAGGATATACTTAAAATAACAACTTTAGAATATACTAGTAATGACAACTAATAATGTACTAGATATAACAAAATTAGAAAAAGTTTATTAGGTACTATTAATGACAAGTTTATTAGGTACTATTAATGACAATTTTAATGTGTACCAATAACAAAAATTAAGAAAAGTTTAGAAGGTAGTATTAATAATGAAATTAATGTTTAATAATGATAAGTTTAAAATAAACTAATAATCACAATTTTAGAATATACTTATAATGACAAGTTTAAAATATACAAAAAATGACAAAATTACCATAGGTTAATAATGAAAATTCAGAATATACTAAACAATGGCATGTTTACGATATACTAATAAAAATCTTAGAATATTCTAATAAAGACAAGTTTAGAATATACTTATAACGACAAGTTTAGAATATACTGAAGAAGACAAGTGTAGAAGGTACTATTAATGATAACTTTAATGTGTACTAATAATGACATGTTTAGAATATGCTAATAATGACCACTTCAGAATATACCAATAATAAAAATATTTGAACGTAGTATTAACAATAACTTCAATACGTACACTATAAAAAGATTAGAATATACTAATTATAATAAGTTTAAAAGGAACCATTAGAGGTAACTTTAATGTGTACTAATAATGACAAGATTAGAAGATACTACTTATGAGAAATTTTATGTGTATTAATAAAGAAAGTATTAATGTTTTCTTTAATGTATAATAATAATGACAAGTTTAGAAGGTACTATGAATGTGTAGCAATAATGAAATGTTTAGAGGATACTAATACTGAGAAGTTTAGAAGGTAGTATTAATGATAATTTCACTGTGTACTAATGATTTCAAGTTACAATGACAACTTTACAAGGTACTATCAATGATAAATCTAATGTGTACTAATAATTACAAGTTTAGATTGTGCTAATAATATCCAGTTTAGAAGCTACTATTAATGATAACTTTAATGTTTACTAATAATAAAAAGTTTAGAATATACTAATATTTGTATATTTAGAAGATACTATAAATGATATCTTAAATGAGTATAATAATGGCACGTTTACAAGGTATATTAATGATAACTTTAATATGTACTAATGATAACATGCTAGAAGGTACAATTAATGAAATCTTTAAAACAACAGATTTAGAAGGTACTAATAATGACAAGTTTAGAAGGTACTATTAATGATAATTTTGATGTGTATTCTGACAAGTTTAGATGGTGCTATTAATGATAAATCTAATGTGTACTAATAATGACAAGTTTAGAAGGTACTAATAAAAAGGTACTTTTATAGATAACATTAATGTGTACTAATAACGATAAGTTTAGAATATACTAACAATGGCATGGAGATTGTTTGTTAGAATTAGTACACATTTATCGTTATTAGTGCCTTCTAAACTTGGTATTATTAGTACATACTAAACTTTCCTTTCTTAGTAAACAATAAATTTATGACTACAAGTGCCTTTTCAACTTGTAATAATTTTCATCATTAGTAGACATTTAGGTCTTCATTTATAGTACCTTCTAAACTTGTCATTATTTGTATATTTTAAACTTGTCATTATTAGTATATTCTAAACGTCTTATTATTAGTATTTTCTCAACTTTATTAGTACACATTAAAGTTATTATCAATAATACGTTCTAAACTTGTCATTATTAGATTATTCCAAAATACTCATTTTAGGTACACATTGAAATTATCATTAAAAGTACCTTCTAAACTTGTCATTATTAGTGCATATTAAAGTTATCATTAATAATACCTTCTAAACTTGTTATTATTAGAATATTCTAAAATTGTTATTATTTGTATATTCTAAACTTATAAATATTGGTGAACATTGTTAGTTTATTGTTAACTTCTCATTATTACTATACGATAAACTTGTCATTAGTAGTATATAGTAAACTATTAAAAGTGACAATATTCTTAACTTGCCATTATCAACTTGTCATTATTAGTAAACAGTAAAATTATCCTTAATAGCACCTTTTAAGCTTATTGTTATATTTTAAATTTTACACATTAAAGTTATCATGAACATTACTTGCTAAACTTGTCATTAATAGTTGAGAAGGAAAATGGTGGAATCTACATTAATTGAATATGAAACCAGTATGAATATCAGGATTATTTTTCATAAAATAATTTTTTTCTTTAACTTCCTCCCCCCCCTCACCCGACCTCATGTCAGATAAAGTAAGGATAAGGGCATTTTTTTTCTTTTCCAGGTTCCCTTTTTTCTATGAGGTTGCTTTTTAATATAGCATGCACCCTCCACTTTGTACTACTGAAGAGGATTGCAGTTAGCAACCGAAATATATAGTTTTGCTTACACTGTGGTGTTGTGTTGTCATTATTAATAAATTTGCCATTATTAGTAAACATTAAAGTAGCAGTAAGTTCTAAACATGGTGTTATTTGTATATTCTAAATTTATAATTAATAAAACACATTAAAATTATCGTTAATAGTACCTTCTATCCATGTCATTATTAGTATATTCTAAAGTTCTCATGATTAGTATATTCTAAATTTGTCATTATTAGTATATTCTAAACATGTCATTATTAGTGCATAATAAACTCATTATTAGTACACATGAAAATTATCATTAATAATACCCTCTAGCCTGTCATTATTAGTATTTTCTGAATTTGTCACTATTAGTACACATTAAATTTATCATTAATTGTACCTTCTAAATTTGTCATTATCAATTATCATTATTAGTATATTCTAAATTTGTCATTATCGGCTGAAAGAAACCTGCACAGCGAAGCTATAGCGATAATCCCATACCACACTCCTGGTCATATGGCCACTTCCCGAAGGTTGAGTGATGGTTAGAATTTTCCGCCAGAATCATCAGAAATGTAAAATTCCCGGCTCTGTGCAGGCATGCGCATTGTCGACCCCACTTCCCCCTCCCTACCCCTCCCTCACGGCTTGCATCGTCTGGCCCTAGGCGTAGACTTTGACCTCGAAACCCGGGTCCTCTCGGAGGACAGGGGGATGTGTCTTATGATATGGAGTGTGGCGCCCCCGAGGGTCATCAGGCCTCTCGGCAGCCCCATACCTCCAACCATCAATGGTCCGCTAACGCCTCACGGCTTGCATCGTCAGGCCCTAGGCGTAGACTTTGACCTTATACGCTCGCAATCTATCCCAGTCTCCGAGTCGTCCTGGGTCCTCTCGGAGGACAGGGGGACGTGTCTTATGGTACGGAGTGTGGCGCCCCCGAGGGTCATCAGGCCTCTCGGCCGCCCCAGGTCCAGACCCAGGCCGAGACCCAGGCCGAGGCCAAGGGCCAGGCCAGGGCACAGGCCGAAGCCGAGGCCCCAGACCCAAGCCTAGGCCCAGGCCCAGGCCCAGGCCCAGGCCCGGGCCCAGACCTACTGGCCAACCCAGCCGTGGTTCGGGGAGCTAATGAGATGGGGCCCTTCTCCCCTTCTACTGGGGTCAGCCTGCCTAGCCAACAGCCTTACCGCACCCCTCCAACCGAGGAGTGGCGAGGGGCCCAGGAACCGCTGAACAGGATACGATTTTCGTATAATTTACGCATGTATAATATGTGCATGTCACATTCTTCGGTGTGGGTACTTGACGTTTATTTTCTCCCCTCTACTGAGTGATAAAATGAATAAGTCTCCCATAGGAAAGACACACGTAATAACGGTTTGATCAGGCTTCACCTCTCCTCCCACCTGTCCTCGTCTCATAGCTTCGCTGTGCAGGTTTCTTTCAGCCGATAATATTTCTTTGTCGCGGCTCGTGCCGCTTAAATTCTTCTTATCGGCTTAAGAAACCTGCACAGATTTAGGGTCCCTCCCTCCTCCCACATGCGAAGCCTTCATTTCTCATTGAAGTGACGACTCAGGCGAGCCAGCTAAGAAGAGAGGGGTAGGGAGGGAGAGGTGGGGTCGACAATGCGCATGCCTGCACAGAGCCGGGAATTTTACATTTCTGATGATTCTGGTGGAAAATTCCAACCACACTCAACCTTCGGAAAGTGGCCATATGACCAGGAGTGTGGTATGGGATTATCGCTATAGCTTCGCTGTGCAGGTTTCTTAACCTGATAAAAACAATTTAAGCGGCACGAGCCGTGACAAAGAAATATTATAAGCAACTAAGTCATCATTGATAGTATCTTCTAAAGTACATTCTAACCGTGTCATTATTAGTGTTATTAAAGTACATTCTAACCGTGCCATTATTAGTATATTTTAATCTCCTTATTAGAACATTCTAAACTGGTTATTTTAGTATATTCTAAACGTGTAGTATATACTAAATTTTCATTATTAGCATGTTCTAAACTTAACATGTTCTAAATTTTCATTATTTGCATGTTTTAAGCTTAACATGTTGATATAATTAGTATATTCCAAACTTATCATTATTACTATATTGTCCTTCTAAACTTCTCATTATTAGTTCACATTAAAACTAATATATCTTCTAAAATTAGTATATCTTAAACTTGTAATTATAATATCATAAGAATATTCTAAGTTTCTCATTATTAGTATATTCTAAATTTGTCATTATTATATAGTATTTGTCATTATAAGAATATTTTAAACTTGTCATTATTGTTATAATCTAAACTTGTCATAATTAGTCCCAACTTTTCATTATTGGAATACTCTAAACTTGTCCTTATTAGTACCTTCTAAACTTGTCCTTATTAGTACCTTATAAACTTGTTTATAGTAGAAGACATTAAATTTTCATTATTAAAGTATAAAATTTGTTATTATTAGTATACTTTAATGTTGTTATTATTAGTATATTTTCATCTTATTATTATTAGTATATTTCAAACTTGTCATTATCACTATTAGTGTGCTCTAAAATTGTAATTATTAGTATGTTCTAAACTTGCCTTTATTATTGTATTCTAAACTTGTCATTATTAGTGCATTCTAAAATTGTCTTTATTGGTATGTTCTAAAATTGTCATTAATACTGTAGTACACATTAAAGTTATCATTAGTAGTACTTTCTAGACGTGTTATTATTAGTATATTCTAAACATGTCATTATTACTATATTGTTGTTAACAATATTTTCTAAACTTTATAGTACCTTCTAAACTTCTCATTATTAGTACACATTAAAACTATCATTAATATTGCCTTCTAAATTTGAAATTATTAGTATATTCAAAACTTGTAATTATTGGTACACATCATTGAAGTTATCATTAATAGTAGGCTACCTTCCAAAATTGTCATTATTAGTACCTACTAAACATGTTATTATTAGTACAAATTAGAGTTATCCTTAATAGTACCTTCTCAACTTGACATCATTAGTGCCCTCTAAAGTGTTCATTATTAGTACACACTAAAGTTATCATTACAAGTAATTTCTAAACTTGCCATTATTAGAACACATTAATGTTAGCATTAGTAGAAACTTGTGATTATTAGTATACATTAAAGTTATTATTAATAGCACCTTCTAATATTTTTTTATGAATACGTTCTAAACATATCATTGCAAGTACACATTGAAGTTATAACTAATAATACCTTCTAAACGCGTTATTGTAAACTCGTCTTTATTAGTACACATTAAAATGATCAGAAAGAGTACCTTTTAACCTTATTTTTACTAGTACATATTAAAAATTATAAATTATACTCCTTTCTAAACTTGATATCATTAGTACCTTGAAAACTTGTCAATACATTAAAGTTATCATTACAACACATTCAACAGTATAGGAGTACCTTCTAAACTTGCCATTGTTAGTATTTTCTAAACTTGTCATTACTAGAACACCTTAAAGTCATCTTCTAAACGCGTTATTATTAGTACCTTGTAAACTCGTCTTTATTAGTACACATTAAAATGATCAGAAAGAGTACCTTTTAACCTTATTTTTACTAGTACATATTAAAAATTATAAATTATACTCCTTTCTAAACTTGATATCATTAGTACCTTGAAAACTTGTCAATACATTAAAGTTATCATTACAACACATTCAATAGTATAGGAGTACCTTCTAAACTTGCCATTGTTGGTATTTTCTAAACTTGTCATTACTAGAACACCTTAAAGTCATCATTAATAGTATCTTCTAAACTTCTCATTATTAGTATATTTTAAACTTGTCATTATTAGAACACATTAAAGTTATCATTTATAGTACCTTTCATCTTACCTTATTTGCATATTCAAGATATGTCTATTACAGATGAGAACTATCATTAATAGTACCTTCTACATTGTAATTACCTGTATATTTTCAAACTTTTCATTACTTGTATAATCTTTACGTTATAATTGTATTCTAAAACTGTAATTCTTCTTCTTCTGTTATTCTATTATTTCTATATACTAATAGTATTTTCTATTAGCGTATTATAAACTCTTCTATATTAGTATATATGTTGTCATTATTAGTACACATTAAATATATTAATAATAATACCTTATAAAAAAATTAATAGTACCTTGTCATTACTAGTATATTCTAAACTTTATTATTATCATATTCAAAATATGTTTTATTAGTATATTCTAAAGGTGTCTTTATAAGTATATTCTATACTTTTCATTATTAGTATTTTTAAATTTGTCATTATTACTGTATTTTAAATCAAAGTTATTATATTATTAGTATATTCTAAACTTTTCATTGTTAGTAAATTATAAACATGTTATTAATAGTACCCTCTAAACTTGTATATTTTAATCTTTTTATTATTGCTACACCTTAAAGTTATCATTGATACTTCTCAATATTGGGAATATCTATACTATTATTAGTACATGGTAACCTTGTCATTATTAGAATATTCTACACTTTTCATTATTAGTATACACTAAACTTTCTTTTATTAGTACATAGAATATTTTACACGTCATTATTAGTATATACTAAACTTTACCGGTACACAACAGTTATGGCTAATAGTGCCTTTTCAACTTGTAATTATTTTCACCATTAATAGTGCCTTCTAAACTTGTCATTATTTGAAAAATTCTAAACTTCGCATTATTAGTATATTCTAAACTTCTCTTTAATAGTACACATTAAATTTTCTTTAATAATATGCTCTAAACTTGTCATTTTTAGATCATTCTAAAATACTTATTTTAGGTACAAATTGAAATTATCATTATTTTCTAAACTTGTCATTATTAGTGCAAACCAATAATACCTACTAGACTTATAAAAAGTTATCATTAATAATACCTTTCAAGTTTGTCATTATTAGCCTTGTCATTATTTGTACCTTGTAAACTTCTGATTACAAGTACACATTAAAATCATCGACATGTCATTATTACTACACATTCATGTTATCCTTCATACTACCTTCTAAACTTGTCATAATTAGTACCTTCTAAACATGTCATTCTGCCGTGTCCTTATAAATACACATAGAATTTATCACAAGTAGTATCTTGTCATTATTAGTGCAAATTAAAGTCATCATTAATAGTACCTTCTTTCTTATTATAATTAGTATATTCTAATATTTTTATCATTGTACATATTGAAGTTATTGTTAATACTACATTCAATTTTTTTATTATTGGTATATTCTGAACACGTCATTCTTAGTATTTTCTAAACATGTCATTATTACTACACATTAGAATTATTATTAATAGCACCTTCTAAACTTGTCTTTTTTTTTGTATATTCTAAACTTATTATAAGTATATTCTAAATTTGTCTTTATTAGAATATTCTAAACTTCTTATAATTAGTATATCCTAAATATGCCATTGTTTAGTATATTCTGAACTTGTCGTTATCAACTTATTGTAATTTTGTCATTTTTTTGTATATTTTAAACTTGTCATTAATTTTGAACATTAATTTCATTATTAATAGTACCTTCTAAACTTATCAATAATAGTATATTCTTAAATTATTATTTTTAGTACACATTAAAATATTCATTGGTACCTAATAAACTTGTCTAAATTTCTTATATTTAGCACATTATGAACTTGTTATTATTAGTTATTAATAGTTACTAATAGTTATTATTAGTAATTAATAAACTTGTCATTATTAGTATATTCTAAAGTTTTCATTGTAGGTATATTCTAAATTTGTTTTTATTAGAACTCATTAAAGTTATCAATAGTACATCCTAAACTTGATATTAATGGTACTTTGTAAATTTGTCATTAGTAGTAATTTTCCAAACTAGTAAAGTTGAAATTATCATTATTAGTACCTTCTAAACTTGTCATTATTAGTATATTCTCAACTAGTCATTATTAGTACATATTTTGCATATTCTAACCGTGTCATTGTCACTATATTCTAACATTGTTATTTTAGTATATTATGAACGTGTATATTCTAAAATTTCATTATTAGTATGTTCTAAACTTAACATTATTAATTCATTCTAAAGTTGCATTTATGAGTATACATTAAAATATTATCAATATATCTTCTTAACTTGTCATTTTAGTATATCTTAAAAATGTGATTATTAGTATATTCTAAACTTGTCGAATTAAGTATATTTAAAAAATTTCATTATTAGCATATTCTAAACTTGCATTATTAGTATACTCTAAACTTGTCTTTATTAGTATATTCTGACCTTTTTATTAATTGTATATTCTAAACTTGTCATTTTAGTATATTCTAACCATGTTATTATTAGTATATTCTAAACTTGTTATTTTAGTATATTTTAAACGTGTAATTGTTAGCATTTTCTAAATTTTCATTATTAGTATGTTCTAAACTTAACATTATTGGAATAATCCAAACTTGTACACATTAAAGTTTTTATTAATACATTGTCTAAACTTATCATTATTAGTATATTTTATAAATGTAATTCTTAGTATATTCTAAATTTGTCATTTTTAGTATATTAAACGTGTCATTATTAGTATATTCTGAACTTGTTACTTTACTATACGTGTCATTATTATCATATTCTAAATTTTCATTATTAGTATGTTCTAAACTTAACATTATTGGTTTATTATAAATTTGTCACTAGTAGTTATATTAGTAGTTATATTAGTTATCATTAATATTTCCCAAATATAGTTCACCTTAGTTATCATTAATATTTTCCAAATATAGTTCAACTTACCATTAGTATATTCTAAACATGTCATTATCAGTACATTCTAAACTTGTTATTATTTGTATATTCTAAAATTTTTATTATTGTTACACATTATCATTAATACTAACTTCAAAACTTCTCAATATTAGTAAAATCTATACTTTTCATTATTTCCTTTATTAGTACGCAATACTTGTAATTATTTTCATCATTAGTAGACATTGTCATCATTAATAGTACCTTCTAAACTTGCCATTATTAGTATAGCTATTAGTATATTCTCTCTTTATTAGTACACATTAAAGTTCTTTAGATTATTCCAAATTACTCATTTTAGGTACACATTTAAATGATCATTTATAGTACCTTCTAAACTTGTCATTATAAGTATTTCCTAAGTCATTATCACTGCAAATTAAAGTTATCATTATCAATACCTTCTAAACTTATTATTAGAATATTCTAAAATTTTATTATTAGTAAATTCTAAACTTATCAGTAGTTGTAAACATTAAACTTATTGTTAATAGTACATTCTAAACTTGTCATTGTTAGTTTTTTTTTTATAAACTTCTCTTTATTACCTTACCTTACCTTACCGTCGTGCCATTACCTTTGTCATTACTAGTATATTTTAAAAGTGACATTATTCGTATATTCTAAGCTTGTCATTATTAGTATCTTCTGAACCAATAGTAAACATTAAAATTATCATTAATAGTACGTTCTAGATTTATCAATATTAGTATTAATATAATATTCGAAACTTGTCATTATAAGTGTATTGTAAAATTGTATATTCTAAACTTTTCAATATTGATATATTCTAATCTTGTAATTATTAACGTTTTCTAAATTTGTCATTATTAGTATATTCTAAACTTGTCCTTATTACTATAGTCTCAAATTATAATTTTAATTTATATTAAACTAGTCATTAGTAGTATGTTGTAAACTCGCAGGTATTTCTATATTCACAACTTCTCATTATTAGTATACCTATTAGCATTAATAATACCTTCTAAATTTGTCATTATTAAAATATTTTGAATTTGTATTGATTATTTTGGAAGGTACTATTAATAATAATTTGTTAATAACAAAATTTTCATATATACTAATAATTAGAATTTTAAAATGTAATAATAAGTTTAGAAGGTACTATTTATGGTAACTTTAATGTGAATTAATAATGAAAAGATTACATAATACTAATATTGACAAGTTTAGAAGGAACTACTATTAATAACTTTAATGTGTACTAATAATGAAATAGAATATAGTAATAATGATAGGTTTAGAAAATACTGTTAATGATAACTATAATTTGTACTATTATTGAGAAATTGTGAATATGCTAATAATGACACGTTTAGAATATACTAATAATGACTATTAATTATAACTTTAATGTGTACTAATAATGACAGATTTAGAATATACGAATAGAATGTACTAATAGTGACAAGTTACCTCTCATTGTTAGTATATTCCCAACTTAACATTATCGTTTCATTATTAGTGTATTCTAAACTTGTTATTATTAGTACACATTAAAGTTTTCATTTATAGTACCCTCATAGATTTTCATTTTTATTATATTCCAAACTTTTCATTATAAGTACATTGTAATATCGTCATAGTATATTCTAAATTTGTAATTATTAGTACATTCTAAACTTGTATACATTGAATTTATCATTAATAGTACCATTATTATTACATCTTAAACGTGTCATTATTAGTATATTCTAAACTTCTCATCATTAGTATATTCTACACTTTTCATTAGTAGTACACTTTAAAGTTAGTATTAACAGTACCTTCTAAACTTGTCATTATTAGTACTTGTTATTGTTAGTATATTCTAAACCTGTCATTATTAGTACACATTAAAGTCACCATTAAATGTACCTTCTAAATTTCTCTTTATTAGATTATTTTAAATTTGTAATTGTATATTCTAAACGTGCTAATAACAGTATGAATGAAAGTTGTCTAAACTTGTCTTTATTAGTGTATTCTAGTATAATCTAAACTTGTCATTATAAGTATATCTTAAACTTGTCATTTTAGTGTATTCTAAATCACCTGCTAACCTTGTCATTATTAGTATATTCTAATCTTGTCATTATTAGTAAACATTAAAGTTATTATAAATAGTACCTTATAAACTTTCATTATCATATTTCATTATTATAAAGTTCTCATTATAAGTATATTCTATACAAGTCAATATTAGTTTACTTGAATACTTATTTTTTTAGAATATTCTACACTTGTCATTATTAGTATATTCTAAACTTATTATACTTTTTATTATTAGTACATATTAACTTATACCACACATTAAAGTTATCCTTATTAGTACATTCTAAACTTGTCATTACAAGTATATCCTAAACTTTTCTTTATTAGTAAATATTAAAGATATCATTAATAGTATCTTCTAAATCTCTCATTATCAGTATATTCTAAACTTTTCATTATAACATATTCTAAATTGTCATTATTAGTAACTTCTAAAATTATTTTTATAAGTGTTCTCATATTGTTATTTTAAGTATGTTCTTAACTTTTCATTATTAGTTCATTCTAAATTTGTCCTACTAAAGTTGTCCTACTAAAGTATATTCTAAACTTGTCATTATTAATACATGTCATTATTAGTACACATGAAAGTTGTCATTCATGCTATCTTCAAAACTTCTTATTATTAGAAGATTCTAAACATGTCATTATTAGTATATTTTTAACTTGCCATTATTAGTATCTTCTAAACTTGTCATTATTAGCACCAGGAAGGAAACCCAAGAAAAGAAAGAGAGCTGAATCCCAGCAATCAGACTACTTTGCTGGGTCATTCTAGACCAAGAACTCAAACTTTGCGACAAAGAGTAAGGTGGCGCCTTATGAGACCCTCACTTTGAGTGAATAATATCTTACACTGTAGGAGGGTACAAAGTGCCTGAGTTACTTGAAAGATGCAAAATCATAATGAAAATACAATGGAACCTGTTTTTAATGGGTCTTAGGAGGTCCAATGTAAAATGTAGTCAAACTAAGGAAAAAAAAACCTTTAACACTCGTTTCTGAAAAATGTAAGTTTTTGATACACAAAGTCTATCTCCTCCCTCAATTTTCAACCGATTTTTGCATATGAGGTCTCTATTAATAGCTAGATAAATTACAAAAAATGAAATAGAGTTTTTTTGCATATGTTAAATAGAATTTTTTAATAACGTGTCAAAGTAAACAAAAATTGCGTTTTTTTCCGATATTTTTTTTTCTACGGCTAAACAAAGATATAAAAAATTATTTTGTTTTTTATATATATGTAGAAGATTCTTTTGCTGTAAAATGGAAGACATCGAATAAAAATTGTAAAAGGATTTGAAAGAATAAAACTCAAGCTGTGAAGGTTTCCTCAGACCTAGATATCACAGAAAAAATCAGCAAGATCCTTTAGAAAAAAAAAGTGGGTGGGGGGGTCCCCTTAATTTGCGCACTCATTTGCCACCCAAAACATTAAATTGTGGCAGCGAATAAACAATCATTGTGCACGCCTCCACAGACTAAAATTAGAGTGCTGAGCATCCATCTTTTTTCTCTCTCTCGCCCATTTTCCTTTCCACAGGCCACAGAATTTGTTAGTTGAGACGTACTAGTGTTTTCTCATTGTGGACCAATGACTTTTTATTTACGTAAACATAGCACCAAATATCAGTAACAGACATTGTTCAGGACCATTGGGTGCATGCCGCTGTGTGATTTAATTTGGACAAAGTTTTCCCCGAGAATCTTCGTGGCCGGCCTTCTTTGGGACTGATATCGCTGTCTGCTTTAGTGGGACGGTCGTCTCAAGTCACTTCGTGACTTGCAGTTTAAATTGCTCCGTGGATTCGTGATTGCAGTCTCAGAATTCTCGGTCGGCGACTACACCGGCCTTGTAAGCGTATGCTCTGCTCCCGCAGACATTGGCTACCTTGTCACTTACCAGTTTTATATAATTTTTGCCTTCGGCATACTTGTATTGTCATTTTTTTTTTAATATATTGTCATATACAAAAAAAATAGAATATACTACTAATGAAAAGTTTAGAATATAGTAATAATATCAAGTTTTGAAGGTACTATTAATGGTAACTTTAATGTTTGATAACAGCAAGGTATAATATACTAATAATGACGAATTTAGAAGGTCCTATTTATGATAACTTTAATGTGTACTTATAATGACAAGTTTAGAACTAATAATGACAAGTTATAATAAAAGTTTAGAAGGTACTATTAATGGGAATATCTTAATAATGAGAAGTTTAGAATGTACCATTAATAATAACTTTAATGACAAGTTTAGAATATAGTAATAAAAAGTTTAAAAGGTACTAATAATGATAAGTTTAATGTATACTAATAATGACGGGTTTAGAATATATTAGAGATGATATGTTTAGAATGTTCTATTAATATCTTTAATGTGTAGTAATAATGACTAGTTTAGAATATAGTAATAAAGACAAGTAAGTTGAGAGTGCCGTAAAATGAAAATTTTAGACTATACTAATAATAATAAGTTTAGAAGGTACTATTAATGGTATCTTTAATGTATACTTATAATGATAAGGTACGCATATATTAACAATGACAAGCTATCAATGACCACTTTAATGTGTACTTATAATGATAAGTTTAGAATATAATAAAAATGACAGGTTCAATTAATTATATCTTTAATGACTAGTTCAAAATACATTGATAATGACAAGTTTAGAAGGTACAACTAATTGTAAGTTGAGAGTGTATTAATAATGAAAAGTTTAGAATATACTAATGTATTAGAAGGTACTATTAAGGGCAATTTAAATGTGCACTTATAACGACAAGTTTTGCATATAGTAACAAAGACAAGAAAACTTTAATGTGTAATATTAATGACAAGTTTAGAATATAGAAAGAATGACAAGTTTAGAAGGTACTATTAATGATAAATTTAATTTGTACTAATAATGACAAGTTGAGAATGTAGTGATAATGACAAGTTGAGAATGTACTAATAATTAGAAAAATAGAATATACTAAAAATCACAAGTTTAGAATATAGAAATAAATTCAAGTTTTGAAAATAATATTAATGATAACTTTATATAAATAATAACAAATAATGACATATTTAGAATGTACTATTAATGAAAAAATAGAATATAGTATTAGTGACAACTTTATAAGGTACTTTTAACGATAACTTAATTGTGTACTAATAATGACAAGTCTAGAAGGTAATATTATGAACGACAAGTTTAGTATACAAATAATGACAATGTTGGAAGGTATTATTAATAATAACTTTTAATGACAAGTAAGAATATAATGATAACAACGAGTTTAAAAGGGTACTATTCATGACAAATTTAGATGACATTAATAATGACAAGTTTAGAAGATACTAATATATTTAATGTGTACTAAAAAGGACAAATTTAGAATATACTAATAATGACAAGTTTAGAAAGTTGTAATTGTAATATTTTATATGTACAAAAAATAACAAATTTAGAATACACATATAATGACAGTTTTAGAAGGTACTACTAATGATAGCTTTAATGCGTACTAATAATGTTTGGATGGTAATAATGACAAGTTTAGAATATACTAATAATTATATGATTATGAGGTACTAATTTAATGTGTTTAGAATATACTAATAATAAGTTTAGATTATACTAATAATGAGAACTTTAAAAATGATAAATTTAATATGTACTAGTAGTGGCAAGTTGAAATATACTAATAATAACAAGTTTAATAGGTACTATTAATGATAACTTTAATGTGACAAGTTTATTAACAATGACAAGTTTAGAAAGTAGTAATTATAATATTTTTCATATGTACAATGACAAATTTAGAATACGGTTTTAGAAGGTACTACTAATGATAACTTTAATGTGTACTAATAATGCTTGGATAGTAGTATTAATTATAAACTTGTACTAATAATTACAAGTTTTGAATATACTAATAATGACATGATTATGAGGTAGTTTATTCCATACTAATAGTGAAAAGTTTTTAAGGGGCTATTATTGATCAATTCAATGTGTTTAGAATATACTAATGAGAAGTTTTGAATATACTAATAATGAACATTTAGAAGAAACTAGGATTAACAAGTTTAGAATATGCTAATAATGACAAATTTAGAAGGTAATATTAATGATAACTTTAATATGTACTAATGACAAGTTAAAATATACTAATTATAGTAATAGAACCTTCTCAACATTCCATTATTAGTACAATCGTTTATATTACTTCAACAATCCCTTCTAAACTTGTCATTATTACTATGTTCTATTGGTATATTCTAAATTAACATGACTTTAACAGGGGTGATGCAAACAATGTAATCATAGTAATTAAAAGAACCGGGCAAGACTCATAACTGGAAAAATTTAGATTTAATGAACGGCGAGAAAACTTTATGAAAGGGGAGGACAGGTGATTATAACAAGAGAACCTTGTCAACTTTCCATTATTAGTACAATCTAATTAGTATACGTTTATATTATTTCAACAATCCCTTCTAAACTTGTCATCAACATGTTCTATTAGTATATCCTAAACCATGACTTTAACAGGGGTGATGCAAACAAAGTCATCATAGTAATTAAAAGAACAGGGTAGGACTCATAGTAATAAATTTAAACTGGAAAAATTTAGATTTTAGAAACGGTAAGAAAACTTTATGAATGGGGAGGACAGATGATGGATATGGAGCTGCTTTATATAGGCCTTGTGGTCTCCTGCAATCTCCCTAATTCATGTGTTCTTATGCTCTTCTGTACTTTCAAAACGTTTCATTATTACTATAATGTTATTCTAATCGTCCCATTATTAGTACACATTAAAGTTATCGTTAATGGTACCATGAAAACTTACCACTATTACTATTTTCTAAACATGCCATAATTAGTACACATTAAAGTTGGTATTTTCTAAATTTGTCATTATTATAACACATTAAAGTTACATTCTAAACTTGTCCATATTACGATAATTTAAACTTGTTATTATTGGTACATTCTAAATAGTACCTCCTATTTTTTTTATTATAAGTACGTTCTAAACTTGTCATTGCTAGTACACATTAAAGTTATAATTGATAGTACCTTCTAAACGAGTTATTATTAGTACCTTGTAAACTTGTCATTATTAGTACACATTAAAATGATCAGAAAGAGTATCTTCTAACCTTATTTTACTCGTCCACTTTAAATTTATAATTTATACTCCTTTCTAAACTTGATATTATTAGTACCTTGAAAACTTGTCAATATATTAAAGTTATCATTACAATACATTCAAGAGTATCATAAAGAGTACCTTTTAAACTTGTCATTATTAGTATTTTCTAAACTTGTATTTATTAGAACACCTTAAAGTTATCATTAATAGTATCTTCTAAACTTCTCATTATTAGTATAATTTAAACTTGTCATTATTAGAGCACATTAAAGTTATCATTTATAGTACATTTTATCTTACCTTATTTGTATATTCAAAATTTGTCATTATTAGTACAGATGAAAGCTATCATTAATTTCATTATATGTATATTATAAACTTTTAATTATTTGCATGTCCATTACTTTATTATTGTATTAACTGTCATTATCATTATTCTATTATTCTATCATTTGTATATTCTAATAGTATTTTCTATTAGTACATTATAAACTTGCCTATATTAGTATATATCTTGTCATTCTTATAAAGATTTTATTATAAGTCCACGTTAAACTTATTTTAGCAATACCTTGCCATTATTAGAATATTCTAAACTTATTATTATTATATTCTAAAGGTGATAATCTAAACTTTTCATAATTGATATATTATAAACTTATCATTATTAGTATTTTTAAATTTCTTTATTATTAGTACACATTAAACTTATTATTAATAGTACCTTATAAACCCTTCTTTATTAGTATATTCTAAACGTTTCATTATTAGTATATTATAAACATATTATTAGTTCCCTCTAAACTTGTCATTGTTAGTATATTTTAGACTTTTTATTCTTGTTACACCTTAAAGTTATCATTAATACTAGCTTCTAAACTTCTTAGTATGTCATTATTAGAATATTCTACACTTGTCATTATTAGTATATACTAAACTTTCCTTTATTAGTACACAAAATATTTTACATTTGTCATTATTAGTATATACTAGACTTTCCTTTATTAATACACAATAAGGTTATGTCTAATAGTGCCTTTTCAACTTGTGATTATTTTCACCATTATTATTACCTTCTAAACTTGTAAATTTTAAATTTGTCATTATAAGTATCCTCCAAATTTCGCATTATTAGCATATTCTAAAATTTGTCATTTTAGGTACAAATTGAAATTATCATTATTTACTAAACTTTTCATCATTAGTGCAAATTAATGTTATCATTAATAATACCTTCTAAACTTGTTATTATTAAAATCATCATTAATAGTACCTTCCAAGCTTGTCATTATTAGTACACATTAAATGTATCATTAAAAGTACCTTCTAAACTTGCAAATATTAAGAGCTTTTAAACTTGTCATAATTAGTATATTTTAAAGTTATCAATAACAGTTTCTTCTAAAGCTAAAGCTCTAAGTATATTCTAAACTTTTCATTATCACTACATATTGAAAATTTCAATAATTACAGATTCTAAACTTGTCATTAGTATGACCTTCTAAAGTTGTCTTTTTTGGTACACATAAAAGTTATATTAGTAGAACCTTGTAATTATTTGTTCCTTGTAAATTTATCATTACAAGTACACATTAAAGTTATCGACATGTCATTATTATTACACATTCATGTTATCCTTCATAGTACCTTCTAAACTCGTCATAATTAGTACCTTCTAAACTTGTCATTATTATTACACATTAATACTATCATCTGCCCTTGTCTTAATACACATAAAATTTATCATAAGCAGTATCTTCTTGTCATTATTAGTGCACATTAAAGTTATCATTAATAGTACCTTCTAAACTTATTATAATTACTATATTCTAATCTTTTTATTATTTTGTATATTGAAGTTATTAGTATATTCTAAAGATGTCAATATTAGTACACAATAAAGTTATCATTAGTAGTACCCTCTACACTTGTCATTGTTAGTGCCTTCTAAACTTATTATTGTTATCATTATTAGTACACATTAACGTTATCATTAATACCTTTTACACTTGTAATTATTGTGAAGGTTTAGTTTACAAGGTACTATTAATGATAGATCTAATGCGTACTAATAATTACAAGTTTAGATTGTGCTAATAATATCAAGTCAAGAAGCTACAACTAATAACTTTAATGTTTACCAATAATAACAATTTTAGAATATACTAATAATTGTAAATTTAGAATATATAAATGATATCTTAAAAATGTATAACAATGACACGTTTAGAAGGTATATTAATGATAACTTTAATATGTACTAATGGCATGCTATAAGGTACAATTAATGAAATCTTTAATGTGTACTATAAAAACAATTTTAAAAGGTACTAATAATGACAAGTTTAGAAGGTACTATTAATGATATCTTGAATATCTACTAGTAATGACAAGTTTAGAATATACTAAAAATGTAAAAAAAATGAAGGTTCTATTAATGATAATTTTAATGTGTACTAATAATGACAAGTTTAGAAGGTACTATTAGTTATCAATCAAATGTGTACTAATAATGACAAGTTTAGAAGATACTAATGATGAGAAGTTTAGAAAGTAATGTGTACTAATAACAAGTTTAGAATATACTAATAATGGCAAATTTAGAATAAAATATACTAATATATATATAATAATATAAAGTTAAGTAGGTACAATTAATGATAACATTAATGTGTACTAATAGTGAAATAATAATAATTACAAGTTGAAAAGGCACTATTTATCATAACGTTAGTATGTACTAATAATGCAAAGTTTGACATGTTTAGAATAAACCAATAATAAGTTTAAAATATACTAATATATATATATATATATATATAATAATATAAAGTTAAGTACTAATAATGCAAAGTTTGACAAGTTTAGAAGGTACTATTAAATAACTTAAATGTGTAAAATTTATGACAAGTTAAGAATATATCAATAGTGAGAAGTTTAGAAGGAACTATTAATGATAACTTTAAAGCGTTCTAATAATGAAAAGTTTAGAATATAGTAAAATGGCAGATTTAGAAAGTACTATGTAATGATAACCTTAATGTGTACAAATAATTAGTGTAGAATGCACTAATATTTATCTAATATAATAACAATGACATTTTTAGAAGGTACTATTAATGATAGCTTCAATGTGTTCTAATGGAGATTATGTATAAAGTATACTAATAAAGACATGTTAAGAGTATTGTTATAATAACTTGTTTAGAAGGAACTAATAACGATAACCTTCATGTGTACTACTAATGACAAATTTAGAACATACTAATAATGATAATTACAGAAAATACAAATAGTGGCAAACTTGGCATATAATGATGACAAGTTTATAGGTACAATTAATGATAACTCTAATGCGTACTAATAAAAACGAGTCAATAATAATAGATTAATGATATAATAATGATAAGTGATTATTCACATAATGACAATTTTAGAATATGATAATGATGAAAAACTTAGAATATACTAATAATGACAAGTTTAGAACCTTCTAACAATGACAAGTTTAAAATATACGAATGATGACAAAATTTAGAATATATTAGTAACGATAAGTTCAGAATATAGTAATTATGAAAACTAAAAAGTACTATTAATGATATTTTTAATGAGTCAAGTTTAGGAGATACTATTGATGATACCTTGAATGAGTATTAATAATGACAAGTTTAGAATATACAAGTTTGTAAAATATTGTTAATTATAACATAAATGTGTAATGACAAGTTTATTGGTTACTATTAATAATGATTTTAATGTGCACCAATAATGAAAATTTAAGAATATACTAGCATTGATAATAATAATGACTTTTCAATATTTGATGATGACAAGTTTAAAATATACTCATAATAACACTTTTACATTAAACGGAAAACGAAATTAGAATAAGCTAATAATGACAAATTTTGAATATACTAAAAATGGCATGTTTAGAATATAATAATAATGACAAAATTAGAATACACTAATCATGAAAAATCTAGAATATACTAATAATGACAAGTTTAGAATATACTAAAAATGACAATTTTGAAGGTGCTTTTAATGAAAACTTAATGACATGTTTGGAATATACTTAAAAGACGAATATAGAATGTACTAATAATGACAAGTGTAAAAGATACTATAAGAATTTTAATGTGTACTAATAATGTCGTTAATAGAACATATTGAAGTTATCATGCATAGTACCTTCTAAACATATCATTTTTGTAGGCATTACAGTTATCATTATTGTTATCATTATTAGTACAGTATATTCCAAACATGTCATTATTAGTACGCAATTAATAGTAATTTCAAAATTGTCATTTAAGTATATTTTAAAGTTGTCGTTATTAATATATTCTATTATTCATTATTAGTATATTGTAATTTTATTAGTAGTAGTATATTCTAAACATGCCATTATTAGCAAATTCTAAATTTGCCATTATTAGTTTCTTCTAATTTTGTAATTTTAGTATATGTTAAACTTGTCATTATCAGCTTACTATAAAGTTGTAATTATGAGTATATTCTAAACTTGTCATTATTAAATATTCAAAAGTTTTCATTCTTAGTATACATTAAAGTTATCATTATCCTTATGAATATGATACACATATGATACACATTTAAATTATCAGAAATAGTAACTAATAAGCTTGTCAATCTTCTAAACTTCTCATTATTAGCATATTTTAAACTTGTCATTATTAGAACACATTACAGTTATCATCTATACTACCTTTTATCTTACCTTATTTGTACATTCTATTTTTTCATTATTAGTACAAAAGAAAGCTATTATTGATAGTACCTACTACATTTTCATTATATGTATATTCTAAACTTTTCATTATTTGTATATTCTTTATCATTATTGTTGTATTCTAAAATTGTTATTGTTCCTATATTCTATTTTTTAGTATTTGTGTATTCTAATAGTATTTTCTATTAGTATATTATAAACTTATCTATATTAGTATATTCTAATCTTGTCATTATTAGAACACATTAACTATATCATTAATAATACTTTATAAACTTGTTATTATTAGTGCACGTTAAACTTATTTTTAAGAGTATCTTCTAAACTTGTCATTATTAGTATATTCAAAACCTGTAATTATTAGTATATTCAAAATATATTCTTATTAGTACATTATAAACCTGTACTTATAACTATATTCTAAATTTTTCATTATTAGTATATTGTAAACTTGTCATTATTAGTATATCATAAATTTGTCATTATTACTATATTTTTTATTATTAGTACACATCAAAGTTATCATTAAAAGTCACATATAAACTTTTCTTTATTAGTATATTCTAAACTTTTTATTACTATTATATTCTAAACTTGTCATTATTAGTGCATATTGCAGTTATCATTAATATTTCCCAAATATAGTTCACCTTAAAAGTTATTATTAATAGTATATATTAAACTTGCCATTATTAGTATATTCTAAACACGTCATTATTAGTACCTTCTAAACTTGTCGTTGTTTGTATATATATATATTTTATTATTGCTACACATTCAAGTTACCATTAATCTAAATTTCTCAATATAAGTAAAACCTATATTTTTCATTAGTTGTACATCCTAACCTTGTCATTATTATTAGATACTAAACTTTCCTTTCTTAGTACACAATTAAGTTATGACTAATAGTGTCATTTCATATTTAGTAGACATTAATGTCATCATTAATAGTACCTTCTAAACTTGTCATTATTTGTGTTTTTTAATCTAACCATTATTAGTATATTCTAGACTTCTCATTATCAGTATATTCTAAACTTCTCTTTATTAGCACACATTAAAGTTTTCATCAATAATACTTTCCAAACTTGTCATTATTAGATTATTCCAAAGTACTCATATTAGGTACACATTAAAATTACCCTTTATAGTACCTTTCAAACTTGTCATTAATACTATTTTTATTATTAGTGCAAATTAGAATTATCATTAATAATATATTCTAAACTTGTTATTATGAGAATATTCTAGAACTGCTGTTATTAGTATATTCTAAACTTATTATTGTTAGTTTATTGTAAACTTCTCTTTATTACAATATGCTAAACTTGTTAGTAGTATATAGTAAGTTTGTCTAAAGTTTGTCATTACTAGAATATGTTAAACGTAACATTATTCGTATATTCTGAACTTGTCATTTTTAGTAACTAAGCTAATCATTATAATGATTAGCTTAGTTACTAATAATCACAAGTTTAGAATATAATAATGATGATTTTAGAATATACTAATAATTTCTAAAATCATCATTATTATATTCTAAACTTGTGATTATTAGTACACCTTAAACTATCATTAAACCTTGTAAACGTTGTAAACTTATATGCTAAACTTGTCATTATTAGTACAGAATAAGGTTATCATTAATAGAACCTTCTAAACTTATCGTTATTAGTATAATCCACATTTGTCATTATTTCTGCATATTAAAGTTATCTTTAACAGTAACTTCTAAACTTGTCAATCTTAGAATATTCTCAATTTGTCATTATTGGTATATTCAACACTTGACATTATTAGTACCTATTAAAGCTTGTCAATTTTATGTCCTAAACCCTCATTATTAGTACATATTAAACATATCTTCGTTATTCTAAACTTTATTGGTATACATTAAAGTTATCATTACCTTGTATCCTTATAATCATTAATATATTCTAAACTTGGTAATAATAATATATTCCGAGTTTATTATTATTCTAAACTTGTCATTATTAGTATATTCTAAACTTCTGAGTATTAGTTCATGTTAAAATTATCATTAGTAGTGTCTTCTAAACATGTCATTGTTGGTATATTCAAAACTAATTATTAGTACGTATTATACATACATACATATACCAAGGCTTTTTCCCCCTTCCAAGGGAGGTAGCCAAAAAGGTAAAGGCATAAAAACACTCCCACCCATTTCATCCCTAAATACACTCCACACCCCTCCCACCCTTCCTCTTATCTGAGCACCTCCTGGATGACGGGTCATCCCTGCACCCCGCCCACCGCCCTGGGTCAGAAGCAGTGTCGCAAGACACAGTACATCCACAGCAAGGCCGCTTCATTTAATCTGTCTTCCGTCCTCTCCCTTCCTTCCTCAACAGACATTCCCCTCTTCCCCAAAGCCCCCTTCACCCCATCCATCCACCTCATCCTAGGACGTCCCCTCATGTTCACTCCCTCCACATCTGCCTTCCATACCTCTTTTACTAGTCTTTCTTCACTCATTCTTTCCATGTGTCCAAATCCTTTTTCACCCCTGTTCTCCTCCTCACCTCCTCATTTCTCACGCTATCCAGCCTAGTAACCCCCACCATACTTCTCAGACACCTCATCTCAAACACATTCAAACTCCTTCTCTCTTCTTCTCTTATGTTCCACGTTTCTGCCCCATACAGTACGTATTATAGTTATCCTTAATAGCAATTTTTACTATGCTATTATTAGTATTATTAATTATATAATATTTTTATATTTATGATTATATTATATTTTATAATTATATTATTAGCATTATTGATATATTTCAAACGTGTCATTATTTGTACACATTAACGTTATCATTAATGTAACCTTCTAAACATGTCATTATTAAAATATTGTAAACCTGTGATTATATATTAGTACACATTAGTGTACTGTGATTATAAAAGTTAATCATATAAAAGTTATCATTCGTTTTATCTTCCATACATGCCATTATTGGTATATTCTAATTTTGTTATTATTAGGATTCATTAAAGTTAAAGTTAATATATGCTAATGTGGTAATAATGACAAGTTTAGAATACACTAAACATAGCATTTTTGTAATATAACTTATCATTATTAGTGTATTCTAAATTCTAAACTTGTCATTATTAGTACATATTATAGTTAGAAATTATAGTAACATCTCAACTTGTTATTATTAGTATATTCTAAACTTAACAGTACCTTCTAAACTTCTTATTATTACGTGCCATTATTAGTACACATTAAAGATATCATTTAATAGGATCTTTTATACATATCATTTTTGCTACATGTCAATATTAGTTTCTTCTAAACTTGTCATTATTTTTTATTCTAAACAATTTATTATTTGTATATTATAAACTTTTCAGTATTAGTACACTCATTAATAGTACTTTCTAAACTTGTCATTACTAGTATATTCTAAACTTGTCATTATTACTCAACTTTAAGGTTATAATTAATAGTTCCTTATAAAATTGTCATTTTTAGTATATTCTAAACATCTCATTATTGGTACACATGAAAGTTATCATTAATAGTACCTACCCGGCCTTTATTTGTATATCCTAAACTTAATATTAGTATACTCTAAATTTGTCATTATTAGTTCACTTTAAAGTTAATATTAATAGTACCTTTAACCTGTCATTACTGGTACATATTAAAGTTATCGTTAAAATTACATTCTAAAATTGTCATTATTAGTTTATCTTATTATTGGTATATTCTAAACTTTTCATTTTCAGAACACATTAAAGTTATTATTAATAGCTTGTAAATTTGTATTTGTATTTGTTTTGTATTTTCTGTATGTTTGTATTCTTTATATTTTTTGTATTTTTGTATTTTGTAGTTATTGTATTTGTTTGTATTTATTAGTATAACATTAACGTTATCATTAATAATATTTTCAAAACTTTTCATTATTAGTACTTCTAAACTTCTCATTATAACTTGTCACTATTAGACCTTCTAATAGTACCTTCTAAACCTTCTAAACTTATCATTACCATATTCTAAACTTTTTATTGAATTTATTAGAGTGCATTCTAAACTTGTCTTTATTAGTTTACTTGTTTATTATTAGTACAAATTAAAGTTATCTTGAACAGTACCCTTTAAACTTGTAATTATTGGTATATTCTAATCTTTCCATTATTAGTACACATACCTGTTCCTTTTAAACCTCTTTTATTAGTATATTGTAAACTTCTAATTATTAGTACACATTAAAATTATTATTAATAATACCTTCTAAATTTGTCAAAGTTAAATGCATTATTAATATATCTTTTAAACTAGTCATTATCAGTATATCACAAACTTGCCATTATTAGTACACATTAAAGTCATTGTTGTTATATTCTAGTATTTCCATTATTAGTACACATAAAGGTTATCATTAACTGTGCCTAGCATTATAAGTATATTGTAAACTTGTCACATTAAAGCTATTATTAATAATACATTCTAATTTGACATTATTTGTATATTACAAAATTGTCATTACTAGCATATTCTAAATTTGTCATTAGAGCACATTAAAGCTATCATGCAATAGTAACTTCTAAAAGTGTCATTATTAGTATATTCTAAACTGGTTATTACTAGTACACATTAAAGTTATCATTAATAATACCTTCTAAACTTGTCATAATTAAAGTATTATAAATTTGTCCCCATTAATACACATTATGATGAAATTCTATAGTTGTCATTGTTAGTATATTCTAAAAAAAATTATTAGTAGTACAAATCAAATTATTCAATTTTAGTACATATCAAAGATATTTAATAGAACCTTCTAAAATTTTCATTATTAAAACATATTAAATTTATTATAGATATAATTTTCTAAAATTTTGATTATAGTTTACATTGTATATATCTTTAATAATACTATCGACAATATTCATTATTAATATATTTTAAACTTCTCATATTAAAGTTATCATCAATAGTTCCGACTGAACATGTCATTATTAGTACATATTATAGTTAACATTTTACTATTAGTGCATATTAAAGTTATCATTAAAAGTATATTCTAAACATGTCATGACTAGTATTTTGTAAATTTTTCACTATTAGTACTCATTAAAGTAATTATTAGTACACATTAACATTAAAGATTTTACTAATAGCACCTGCTAAATGCTATACGGTTTTTTTTTTTTACTAAATTTCCCGTTTTATTATAAATCAAATTGTTCATTAACATGTAAACTTGTCATATTCTAATTTTTTCATTAGCATTTCACATTTCACATCTTTAATAGTGCTTCCCAAACTTGTCATTATTAGCATATTCTAAACTTCTCATTAATAGTATATACTAAACTTATCACTATTGATAGACATTAAAGTTATCCCTAATAGTACCTTCTAAACTTGGAATTATTAGCATATTCTAAGCTTGTCGTTATTAGTACAAGTTAACGTTATCAATTATAGTACCTTCTAAACCTTATTAGTAACCTTATTGGTAACCTTATTAGTAAATAGTACTTTGTTTATATTAGTACAAATTAAAGTTATCATTAACATTACCTTCTAAAAGTTGTCATTAAGGTACCTTCTGAACTTATCTTTACCTTATATTACAAAAATGCTATTTTTAGTGTATTCTAAACTTGTCATTATTACCACATTAGCACATATTAACTTTAACTTTAATGAGTCCTAATAATAACAAAATTAGAATATACTAATAATGGCATGTATGGAAGATAAAACGAATGATAACTTTTATATGATTAACTTTTATAATCACAGGTTTAGAATAACTAATGTGTACTAATAATCACAGGTTTACAATATTTTAATAATGACATGTTTAGAAGGTTACATAGTAAAAATTGCTATTAAGGATAACTATAATACGTACTAATAATTAGTTTTGAATATACCAACAATGACACGTTTAGAAGACACTACTAATGAAAACTTTAATATATACTAATACTCAGAAGTTTAGAATATACTAATAATGACAAGTTTAGAATAATGATAAACTCGGAATATATTATCATTACCAAATTTAGAATATACTAATAATGATAAGGATACAAAGTCCTAGTAATGATAACTTTAATGTATACCAATAAAGTTTAAAATACCGAAGAAGATATGTTTAGTATGTACTAATAATGAGGGTTTAGAACATAAAATTGACAAGCTTTAGGTACTAATAATGTCAAGTGTTGAATATACCAATAATGACAAATTGAGAATATACTAAGATTGACAAGTTTAGAAGATACTGTTATAGATAACTTTAATGTGTAGAAATAATGACGAGTGTGGATTATACTAATAACGATAAGTTTAGAAGGTTCTATTAATGATAACTTTATTTTGTACTAATAGTTTAGGATATAAGTTTACAAGGTTTACAAGGTTTAATGATAGGTACTAATAATCACAAGTTTAGAATATAACAATGATGATTTTAGAATATAGTAATAATGATAAGTTTAGAATATACTAGCAATAATAAGTTTAGAAAATACTATAAATGAAAGTTGAATATCCGAACAATGACAAAATTATAATGACAATTTTAAAGGCACTATTGATTATAACTTTAATGTGAACTAATATTCACTTGTTTAGAAGGTTACATTAATAATAACGTTAATGTGTAGTAATAATAACACGTTTGAAATATATTATAATGCAAGGTTTAGAAGATATTAATTATAGCATAGAAGTTCCTATTAAAGATAACTATAATACGTACTAATAATTAGTTTTGAATATACTAACAATGACATGTTTAAAAGACACTACTAATGATAAATTTAATATGTACTAATACTCAAAAGTTTAGAATATACTAATAATGACAAGTTTAGGATAATGATCAACTCTGAATATATTCTTATTACCAAATTTAGAATATACAAGGTCCTAGTAATGTTTTTCTTTATTGGTATACAATAAAGTTTCAACTAATTGTACCTTTTGAATATGACATTATGACACATTGAATATAAAGTATATTCTAACCTTTCATTAACAGTACTTGCATTATATTTATCATTAATAGTACTATCGACAATATTCATTATTAGTATATTCTAAACTTCTCATCAATAGTTCCGATTGAGCATGTTATTCTTAGTATATTCTAAACTTGTTACTACTAGTGCATATTAAAGTTATCATTAAAAGTATATTCTAAACTGTATTTTTTCATTATTAGTATTTATTAAAGTAATTATTAGTACACATTAGAGATTTTAACAATAGGACCTGCTAACACTATACTTTTTTTAAACTTCCCATTTTTATCATAAATTAAATTTTTCATTAACATGTAAACTTGTCATATTCTAAACTTTTCATCATCATTTCACATTAAAATTATCATTAATAGTACCTTCTAAAAGTTGTCATTAAGGTACCTTCTGAACTTGTATATTACAAAAACTTACTTTATTTGCATATTACAAAAATGCTATTTTTAGTGTATTCTAAACTTGTCATTATTATCACATTAGCACATATTAGCACCTGCTAAAATCGTCATTATTATTATATTAAACTTGTCTTCTAAAGTTTTCTTCTAAACATGCCATTTTTATATATTCTAAACTTTTCAACATAGGTAAACATTAATTCATTTGCCATTTGCCATATAAGTTATCATTAATAGTATCTTCTAAATATCTAATTTTTAGTATAATTTAAACTTCTCATTATTGGTGTTTTCTAAATTTGTCATTATTGGATTACATTAAATTAATAGTACTACTAGTAATAGTATTACTAACGACAAGTTTATAAGGAACTATTAATGATAAATTTAATGTGTACTTATAACGAGAATTTTAGTATATACTAATGATAACTTTAATATGGGTTGATAAAGACAAGTTTCGAACATACTAATTATAACAAGTTTTGATGGTTCTTTTCATATGTGTACCAATAGTCACTAGTTTAGAATATACTAATAATGTGTTTAGAATATACTAACGATAATAAGTTTAGAATATAATGTTAATAATGACAAGTTTACAATATACTACTAATAATAAGTTTATAATACACTAATATACTAATAACGACAGTTTCAGAATATACTAAAATAAGTTTATAAGGTACTGCTAAGGATAATTTTGATATTTACTAATAATGATATACTAATAATGACAAGTTTACAAGGTAAATTTCAATGACAAGTTTAGAATATACTAATAATGACAAGTTTAGAAGGCACTATTAATGATAACTTTAATGTGAATATTGTAATAATCGCAAATTTAGAAGGTTAAAATGAAAACGTTAATGTGTAGTAATGACATGCTTGAAATATATTAATAATGCAAATTTAGAAAATACTAAGAATAGCAAAATTAGAAGTTGCAATTAATGATTACTGTAATGTGTACTAATAATGATAAGTTTTGAATATACTAACAATAACGTGTATACTAATACTCACAAGTTTAGAATATACAAATAATGACAACTTTGGAGGATACTGATAGTGATAACTTTAGTTCCAAATAATGATAACTTTAATGCGTACTAATAATGACAAGTTTAGAACATACCAAAGAAGATATGTTTAGAATATACGAGTAATGACAAGATTAACTCTAATGTGTATTAATAATGACAAGTGTAGAATATACTAATAATGTCATGTTTAGAATAATAACAAGATTAATAATAACAAGATTAGTATATGCTAATAATTTAAGGTTTTTGATATACGCGTAATAGCAAGTTTAGAATACACTAATAATGACAAGTTTAGAAGGTACTATTAATTGTTTTTTAGTGTGTACTATAAATGACGAGCTTAGAAAATACTAAAAATGATATTTACAAGTTTAGATTAAGGACATATAAAAGGTAACTTTAATTTTGGCTAATAATGAATAGTATGAAATATACTACAGTATTAATAACAACTTTAATGTGTGCTTATAATGATATTTTTAGAATATACTATTGATGACAAGTTTGTAGGAAATATTTATGATAACTTTAATAAAATGAATATACGAACGAATATTTTAATAATGGAAAGTTTATGATATACTAATAATGACAAGTTTAGAATGTAGTATTAATAATAAATCTAAGGTGTTCTAAAAATGACAAGCTTAGAATATACTAATACATAGGTTCAGAAGGCACTGTTAATGAGTGCTAATAATGAGAATTTTAGAATATACCAATAATGATAAGTTTAGAAGGTACTAATAACAAAAACTTTAATTTGTATTATTAATGAAATGTTTATGCTATAATAATAATGTCAACTTTTTAATAATGAAAGTTTCTTGTTTACTAATTATGATAAGTTTAGAATATGCAAATAGTAACAGGTTTAGAAGGAACTATTACTGATAGCCATAAGGTATTCTAAAATGACAAATTTATAATATACTAATAATGACATGTTTAGAATATACTATCATTGAGAAGTTTAGAAGGTACTATTAATGAAAACTTTAATGTGTAATAATAATGAAAAGTTTAGAATATACTAACAATGGCAAGTACTGATTATATTAATAATGAGAAGTTTAGAATACAGTATTGATTATAACTTTAGTGTCTACATGTTTAGAATATACTAATAATGACAAGCTTACAAGGTACCACTAAGGAAAATCTTAATGTGTCCTAATAATGACAAATTTAGAAGGTACTATTAATAGTAACTTTAATGCGTATTAAATATACTCACAATTATAAGTTTAGAAGGTGCTCTCAGATATAACTTTAATTTGAACTAATAAGGACAAGTTTAGAACATACTAATAATGACAAAGTTAGACCGTTCTATGAATAAATAATACTAATACCTGTAATGCCATGTTTAGAATATTTCTTTGTCGCGGCTCGTGCCGCTTAAATTCTTCTTATCGGCTTAAGAAACCTGCACAGCGAAGCTATAGCGATAATCCCATACCACACTCCTGGTCATATGGCCATTTCCCGAAGGTTGAGTGTGGTTTGAATTTTCCGCCAAAATCATCGTAAATTTAAAATTCCCGGCTCTGTGCAGGCATGCGCATTGTCGACCCCACCTCCCCCTCCCTATCCCCTCCCTTCTCACCCGGCTAGCTCGAGCCGGACGTCGCGTCACTTCAATGAGAAATGAAGGCTTCGCCTGTGGGAGGAGGGAGGGACCCTAAATCTGTGCAGGTTTCTTAAGCCGATAAGAAGAATTTAAGCGGCACGAGCCGCGACAAAGAAATGTTATCGGCTGAAAGAAACCTGCACAGCGAAGCTATGCATGAGACGAGGACAGGTGGGAGGAGAGGTGAAGCCTGAATCAAACCGTTATTACGTGTGTCTTTCCTATGGGAGACTTATTCATTTTATCACTCAGTAGAGGGGAGACAGAAACGTCAAGTACCCACGCCGAAGAATGTGACATGCACAACATTGCACTGTTCACACAATGCGTAAATTATACGAAATTTGTATCCTGTTCAACGGTTCCTGGCCCCTCCCCACTCCTCGGTCGCCCTTTGCCCCCTCCACTTTTTTGAGATGAGAGGGGTGGAGCCGTTTCCATGGCGACACATGGGACAGGGGCGACCGAGTGGTAGAGACACCGTGTCCCCAAGGGAGTCGTCGATGTCCAGTCCCTAGGTCCCGCACCCGCTCCACAGAGTGGGTGCGGAGAAACTCCAGCGACCGGCGTAGGGCCCCCGACCGAAGCCAGGGACGCAACAACCTGTGGAGTGCTGAGGGTATCGGCCCGGGCAGGTCACGCGGGAGAAGTAGTATGCTCCTGTCGACCTCCCGTACCAGCCGTCGGCGCCCCAAGCGGCTCAGTGGAAGGGCCGGGGTCGCGAAGTTGAGGCCCCCCGCCACCGAAGGAGGGAGGACGTGTGAGAGAAGCACGCTCTTTTGGCGCAGGGGAGCACCCGAAGGACGCTGACTGTGTCCCACTCAATCCCGAGCCAATAAAGTCTCTGTGTGGGAGCAAGGGCAGACCCGTCCCAGTCCACCCCGTACTCCACGTCCGCCAACACACTCAGAGCCACTGAGATGTCGGCCGATGCACCCTCCCCGGTGGGCAAATGCATCAACTAGCCGTCTAGGAACATGAGTGTGGAGACGCTTGCTTCCGTCCAACGTACGCCTACCACTCTCACTAGTTTCGTGAAGATCCTCGGGGTAAGCGAGAAACCGAAAGGGAGTATGCGAGGCCAAGTTCGTTTCCGAGCGACCTCGTCCGTGGGCGTTAGTCAAGAGGCTTCGTCCTGGGTGAAGACGTTCCCTGAGCGTCTCCCACGAAGACGGGCCTGGACCCTCGGTATGTATCCAACTCACCCCAAGTCTTCCCGCGGGAAGTTCTCGAAGCCCGTGGGGAGCGTCTTCATCCAATAGTGTGCTATGGCAATTTGTGACGTCTCATCACCCACAAGCGGACTTCTATATGTTTAATACCTAGTGACATCATGTGATTATACTGTGACGTCACCGGATTGATCATGGCGCCATAGGATCGTCTCGTGACGTCACAGGGACACAAATTGACGTCATAGGACTACATGGTGACGTCAATTTATCACAATGACGTCATCTTATCATACCGTGACATCACTGAGTCACAGTGAGCGTTGAAATAAATTTTGACATGGTAAAATTCTGGACCATCATGACTGTAGATTAAATTAAGTTGAATAGGAAAAGTCATGTTCATTTCGACCTAAGTCACAGTGAGCGTCGAAATTAATTTTAACATGGTAAAATTCTCGACCATCATGACTGTAGATTAAATTAAGTTGAATAGGAAAAGTCATGTTCATGTTGACCTGAGTCACAGTGGGCGTTGAATTAGTTTAACATGGTAAAATTCTTGACCATCATGACTACAGATTAGCTTAAGTTGAATAGGAAAAGTCATGGTCATTTCGACCTAAGTCACAGTGAGCGTCGAAATTAATTTTAACATGGTAAAATTCTCGACCATCATGACTGTAGATTAAATTAAGTTGAATAGGAAAAGTCATGTTCATGTCGACCTGAGTCACAGTGGGCGTTGAATTAGTTTAACATAGTAAAATTCTTGACCATCATGACTACAGATTAGCTTAAGTTGAATAGGAAAAGTCATGGTCATTTCGACCTAAGTCACAGTGAGCGTCGAAATCAATTTTAACATGGTAAAATTCTCGACCATCATGACTGTAGATTAGCTCAAGTTAAATAGGAAAAGTCATGTCCATTTCCACCTGAGTCACGGTGAGCGTCGAAATTAATTTTAACATGGTAAAATTCTCGACCATCATGACTGTAGATTAGCTCAAGTTGAATAGGAAAAGTCATGGTCATTTCGACCTGAGTCACAGTGAGCGTTGAAATTAATTTCAACATGGTAAAGTTCTTGACCATCATGACTATAGATTAGCTTAAGTTGAATAGGAGAAGTCATGTCCATTTCGACCTGTTTTTTTTTTTTTTTTTTTCTCCAAGGTCAAGGCATTTTATTTATGTAATACCTAGCACTTTGCGCCAACTTAAACTGTACTATTTAAAACTGATTTTCCTCTTCTCATTACACTAAATGATTGTAGTTTCTTTGAACTAATTTATACTCATTTTAACTAACACTAGACTCCCTAAGTCTAAAGTTCTTTTGTGTTTTACTTGGGGGTGGAACATCAGGTAAGTCATCTTTAAACTCAAGCCAAGTGAAGTTGATAAGAGGTTGGCTGTGGCTCATGAGAAGGGCTGGGTGGTGTTTTTTTTTTTTTTTTTTTAAGAAACCTGGAAGGAGGGTGGTGCCGTGAGGCGTTAGAAGACCATTGAAGCTCGGAGGTATGGGGCTGCCGAGGCCTGATGATCCTCGGGGAGCCACCCTCCGTATCATAAGACACGTCCCCTTGTCCTCCAAGAGGCCCGGGTTCTTACCACGGACGACTTGAGGACGTATGGGGAACGGAGTACGAGTGGAAAAGGTCAAAGTCTACGCCTAGGGCCTGACAAAGAAAGTTATAAGGCGTTAAAGGACCATTATTGGTCAAAGGTATGGGGCTGCCGAGGCCTGATGACCCTCGGGGCGTCACTCTCCGTATCATAGGACACGTCCCCTTGTCCTCCGAGAGGCCCGGATTCTTACCACGTACGACTCGAAGACGTATGGGGAACGGATTACGAGTGGAAAAGGTCAAAGTCTACGCCTAGGGCCTCACAAAGGGAGCCATTAAGGCGTTAGAGGACCATTATTGGTCGGATGTATGGGGCTGCCGAGAGGCCTGATGACCCTCGGGGGCACCCCCTCCGTACCATAGGACACGTCCCCCTCTCTTCCGAGAGGCCCGGGTTCTTACCGCGGACGACCCGAAGACGTATGGGGAACGGATTACGATCGTATAAGGTCAAAGTCTACGCCTAGGGCCTGATACAAACCGTGAGGCAATAGAGGACCGATGATGGTCAGAGGTATGGCGCTGCCGAGAGGCCTGATGACCCTGGGGGGCGCCACACTCCGTACCATAAGACACGTCCCCTGTCCTCCGAGAGGACCCGGGTTGTTTACCAGGGACGGCTCGAAGACGGGGACGGATTGTGCTCGTATAAAATCAAAGTCGAAGAATGAGACAAACCAGCAGCCAAGCGGAAAGCGATAAAACTAACAGACGATTAACCAGCAGGAAACGGGACCGCCTGCTCCCATGTGGGCAGCGAGTTAACCACTCGGTCCCGTTTCCGCGATCTAAGTGACGCGACGTCCGGCTCGAGCTAGCCGGGTAAGAAGGGAGGGGATAGGGAGGGGGAGGTGGGGTCGACAATGCGCATGCCTGCACAGAGCCGGGAATTTTAAATTTCCGATGATTTTGGCGGAAAATTCAAACCACACTCAACCTTCGGGAAATGGCCATATGACCAGGAGTGTGGTATGGGATTATCGCTATAGCTTCGCTGTGCAGGTTTCTTTCAGCCGATAAGTTACTATTAATGATGACTTCAATGTGCACTAATAGTATGTCATGTAATTGATTTTGTCCACAATTTTAGGTTCTATTGTAAATGTTAAATCTAGTTTCGACGGCTCTTCATTGTTTCCGTATCTGGTGTTTTCACTGACCCATTGGGTCATTGTGTATTCCATGGTCATGTCCAGCAGTACAATACCCCACAAGTCGTCTCCTCCTCGCACTGTCATGTTTTCCCAACAAAGTTCTTTGCAATTGAAGTCCCCCATAATTACCAGATTACCCCTGCCCATTAGTATCTCATTTAGTGATTTCCTTGTATCTTTAGCATTTTTGTATGTTCGTTCTCTTTCCAAGCGTTCGTTTTCGGGAGCACATAGGTCACCACAAACTTTCTACTTTTCATATTCTTGTCTTCGAATTTTATCATGATCAGTTCAACATTACCTTTGCCCTCCGCAATTTTTGTCACGTTTAAGTCTTTCTTGGCCAAGAACATGATTCCTCCCTGTTTCTTGTCCCTATTTTTTATCGATGGATGGTATTTCACCTCTTAGTTTAGTTTCTACAATTCCCATTATGGCTGGTTTTTCTTCTAGCAGCTAATCATTGAGTTCGTTCAGACCTGAAATTAATCCGTCAATGTTAGTATAGGCCACTTTTAATTTTCTTCATTCTCCATTTTTTTTCTGTCTTTGGTTTGTTCGTTTTGAGGTGTGTGTGTGTGTGTGTGTGTGTGTGTGTGTGTGTGTGTGTGTGTGTGTGTGTGTGTGTGTGTGTGTGTGTGTGTGTGTGTGTGTGTGTGTGTGTGTGTGTGTGTGTGTGTGTGTGTGTGTGTGTGTGTGTGTGTGTGTGTGTGTGTGTGTGTGTGTGTGTGTGTGTGTGTGTGTGTGTGTGTGTGTGTATGTGTGTGTGATACAAATAGATGCGTACCTACGTTCGTTGTGTGTCTCAATGTAAAAGGAATAAAAAAGTAACAAGCGGTCGCTTTCCTGTATCACTCAGTTCTTGGTTCCCCACAGATGACGTGGAACTAATACTTGTTATTATTGGTCATAGAACTCAAGACAGCCAAAAATATAATTTTTTCGATCTATCTTCGATAGCCGTGGTTTGCGACCTGGAGGAGCGCAACATCCATAGTCGACATCGACTGGTTGAGACCCTCATCATGTAGACCTGGACCTGTAGCCGAAAGGGAATGGACGCCACGTGGTACCAAATTAATAGTCTCGAATGGTGTGGAATAGGCCTAGTGAACCGGGAAATAGTGCTCAAGAAACTCACTTTTTGCCTCGGAACTCTGATATCAACCTCGATCGACCATCGAAAGGAAATGGACCCTGACTATTGAATAATTCTAGAACCTTCCCCAGGAAAATTTTGCCAATGGCTACATTAAATGTAGGAATATTTAGAGGAAAGGAGGAATTTATATTAATGATAAAGGAAAAAAAGTCGACATACTTGCTTTATGTGAAACAAGATTTGCAAGAAAAGGCAGAAGGGTTTTCCATGATAACTATCAGTTCGTATATAATGCAAGAGCAGACATTAGCACAAAGAATCACGAGAGTAGAACGAGAGGATTCTGGCTTTCTGACAAAAAAAAAAAAAAAAAGTTTCATAAAAGTCTACGCACCGCTCAAAGTCGACCATCAGAAAAAAAGAGAAGTATTCTATGAATTCCTCCAGAATGTTAAGAACGACTTAACATACGCCGAAAATGTAGTTATCATAGGTGATCTGAATGGACACATTGAAAATGATCGCAAAGGATTTAGTACGGGTAGAAAAGCATACAGCAACAAATGCACCGACAAGCCCATAATTCACCTTATGTTAAAACATAAGATTTTTCAGAGATGTAAAAAACATAATATTGATGTCATGCAGTTCAGACCACAGGCTAGTTGTGGGCAAACTGAAACATGCCAAATCAAAACCTCTGAAGTGTATAGCCATAAAACGATTTTTTTAACAAATATATGAGAGATGAAGGCTATAAAGAAGCATTCCAATGCAGATTGAGAGAAAATAGAGCCGAAGATGCTGGAAGAGAAGATTTTGTAGGTCGCCTTCCATTCGGCGATCACAAGACTTGACAAAGAAGTTATGCAATACTTATACAGTTGGAAGAAAAAAATAAACACTCTAGTGCAGCGTTTCTCAACCTTTTTACCCTTGCGTAACCTTTAGAATAAATTGCATGTCTCAAGGAACAACTGAAAAAAACATATCTTTCTCATTTTAATTTCATCGTAATAATAGGTTAAATTAGGATGATGTATACATCATATTATTACAATAACCAAGAATATTTCGTGTTTCCTTAATTATATTACGTCATGAAATTAAATAAAAAATCAAAATAATCACTTGTTCTCGCGTAACCCTAGGACCTTCTCGGAACCCTGGTTGAGAAACTCTGCTATAGATCGAAAATAGTAAAGAAGCTGTCAAAATAAATAAATAAAAAAAATATATATATAAAAGATAAGAAATAAAAAATAAAAAATCTGAAAATGGATGAGCACGAAGAGAATAGCAGGTTGAGAAAAGTATGTTCAAGCTAGAAGATAGGCAGAGAGAGTGAAAAATAAGTATCATTACTCGCAACATTTCTAGCTAATGGTTAAATGGATTTTTATCATGAGATCGCAAGCAGTATTTGGAAAACGCAAAGTTGGAAGCTGACAAATCAAAAGCTTATCCGGACCAATAATATTCATTCTCACATTTGCCATTTGCCCTTTCATAGCGCCCGAGTGTATTCTTGGAATCATAGTCGTGTCAGTAATCTGGTGAACACTAAATGAATAGTTGTTAAGCACTAAAGTCATTCCTATCATATTTTGCTTTCTTTGGCTTTATAGAACCTTAGAAAACTTCTTATTATATGGGTAACTATAGTATTTGACATTACTGCGTATTTCCAATAATTGACCATGACCAGAGGGGTAGGGGTGAGGGTTGGGATATACGACCTTTTTCCTATAATACAACTTAAATACAACCAATGTCTGATTGAAATAGCATATGTAAATAAAGCTCAAGTAAGAGATTTCACAAAAACTCGATCAAATTTTCAAATTCTCACAAGAGAATGAGAGGAGGTTAGCGAAAGAAGTGAGGCTGTGTGTGTGTGTGTGTGTGTGTGTGTGTGTGTGTGTGTGTGTGTGTGTGTGTGTGTGTGTGTGTGTGTGTGTGTGTGTGTGTGTGTGTGTGTGTGTGTGTGTGTGTGTGTGTGTGTGTGTGTGTGTGTGTGTGTGTGTGTGTGTGTGTGTGTGTGTGTGTGTGTGTGTGTGTGTGTGTGTGTGTGTGTGTGTGTGTGTGTGTGTGTGTGTGTGTGTGTGTGTGTGTGTGTGTGTGTGTGTGTGTGTGTGTGTGTGTGTGTGTGTATTCACCTCGGATCTGCTGCAGTCTCTGTCGAGACATCCAGACACCACCCTACGGCAGTGAGCTCAGAGCTCATTATTTGCCGATCTCTGAGTAGGTCTGAGACCACTCACACACCACACACCGGGACAGCAAGGTCACAACTCCTTGACTAACGTCCCGTACCTACTCACTGCTAGGTGAAAGGAGACAAACCCAACTTATCTCCGCCCGGCCGGGGAATCGAACCCCGGTTCTCTGGCTTGTGAGGCCAGTGCTTTACCAATCCGCGCGCGCGCGCGCGCGCGTGTGTGTGTGTGTGTGTGTGTGTGTGTGTGTGTGTGTGTGTGTGTGTGTGTGTGTGTGTGTGTGTGTGTGTGTGTGTGTGTGTGTGTGTGTGTGTGTGTGTGTGTGTGTGTGTGTGTGTGTGTGTGTGTGTGTGTGTGTGTGTGTGTGTGTGTGTGTGTGTGTGTGTGTGTGTGTGTGTTTACCTAATTGTATCTTATGGGAAGAGGAGCTTTGCTCATGGTGCCCCATCTTTGTATTTCAGTGTCTAGTTTGCTCTTAAATTTGTGTATGGTTTTTGCACACACTATTGTTTTGTCCAGATGTCTACCACTCTGTGTGGAAAACTTTTTTTTTAGGTCTCTTCTATAACTATCCTTTCTGATTTTTCTTCCATGTGTCTACCTTGTTCCAATTTAGTAAGTCCTCCCTTTCATGTATGTGTGTGTGTATGTGTACATATTTCTGTCTTTATCTTACGATATGTAGCAACAAGAGCAATATATTTTTACACAAAGGTGCTGTACTTACTTCTTCATTCCTTGCCTAATACGTCTGATGCGTTTAAGCAAGACCATATTGGATGGAGGAAGTGCCTCCCGTTCAGGCATATTTACGCAAGACCATATTGGATGGAGGAAGTGCCTCCCGTTCAGGCATATCATCTTCTGGTTCAGACACTCGTCCATTTGGTGTGGAGGAGCGAGCATTGTTAGACAAATGTTAGACAAGGTTGATTTTGGTCGGATGACTAAATCACAGTATGCAAAGTCATTAATCGTTCCAGGCCTATAATATGAAGGAATTCCTAGGCAAGGAAACCTAAGGCTATGTTATGTAGAAATATAAACAGGAAACATATGTCATACTCACTCAACAAGCAACCTCAATATTTTAACCATTGTAAATACTGAATTACCCAAGTAAGCCCTGACAACATATTAAGTGCAAAATAATGCCCTAAAGTGATATAAGATTTTCTACAATATCAGTGCTGGTAAACTACTCCAAAACAACAAACCCTTAAAACATGACCATTCTATTCCCATATGCACACACATATATAAATACCAAGTCCCTTTTCCCCTAATATGAGGGAGGAATGGCCACACCAAAGCATACACCCATCCAAAATGTATTTATCACCCCTCCCATCTCAGTACCTATTTGGGTCTAAGGCAATGCAGCAATTCACAGTCCATCAGCCAGAAATGGTTTACTCTCACCACTTCAATATATGGC